>NW_019387830.1:0-8950 GCF_000671375.1 Centruroides sculpturatus | reverse complement strand
AAAAACATTTTCGTTAAGTACGCAGGCACTTGTATAAAAGTGCAAAAAATTACAAAAATAAAACGTAATTGAAATTCATCCAAAACAAACGAACACACACAAAAGAAGGAAAAAGTAATTGATCACATTTTTAATTACAATTAAATGTCTATTCCGTTCTATTTATATGTCCATTTCTTTATTAAAAAAAAACACACAAATAAAAAAAAGAGAAGAAGAAATTGATTATTTTTTAAATGGCAATTAAATGTCTATTTCGCAGTTAATCGCGTTAAAAACGCAATTAACTGGAGTAAAGTCCATTTTCTATTTTTGTATCCTACGTCAAAAGACAGTTTACAAAGCGAAGACCGATTAAGTTGGAAATTTTTAAAGGGGATGCGTGTGAATAAAAATTACTTGTTTTAATAATAATATAAGAATAAATTATATATATTTCTTACTTAAAAATTAATTATATTTTATACGTATGTACAGTAAGTGTGCTCGTGTATATAAATATATATAAAGAAGCAAATAAAAATACAGATCTTCTATCAAAATAATAAGTAAAAGTATCAAATGTATATTTGATAGCAACATCGGATGTGGTATCTTCCTCGAACCCGGACTAAAGTTTCGTTTTCGCTACAAATCTCTTCTTCATCTATTCCATTACTGTTTCCAAGGTTACCATCTATTTCTTTTTGAATCTTTCTCTAGCCTCTAGGATCTTTACTGATCTTTTTACCAATAACAATTCCTCTTATGCTTCCCTTCGTAACAATATTCTACACAAAACTTCTGTTTATGATTATTATTCCTGGGCATACGTAATTTTGCTTCCTTTATTTATTTATTTGAAAAAAAAATTTGAGGGTAAGAAACGTTAAATTTTTATCATCGTTAAGCAATTCTACCAATGCCTCGTGCTATGTACAATTCGATAAAAATAAAAAAATATAAAAAAATTTTCCGCACAGACGAGCGTATGAAATTCTTATCCGGACCATTACACTAGCGATTTTCTTTTCTAAATCGAAAAATTACGTTAATTAATATAGAATTAATTTTTTTCCCTTGTAAGAAATCGTGTTAAGTGTTTAAACTTTTTAAGAAAATTAAGTATATATATAATATTTTATATANATATATATATATATATATATATACACTTTTTTCCTTTGTTTTCTAGCGACAAAGTCATTTTTCGATCAGTTGGATAGATGCAATAAAAATTTCAAAACTAAGTTACAATCCGGGGATAGGGAGGAAGAAGAAAAGAGGGAGAAGAAAAGCTAGGAATTCCAAAATCGGTCATATTTAAAACATTTATGAAACAATAGACGTGAACAAGTGACGTATCTTCTATATATTACACGATACTTTTTTCGATTATTTCGAAATATATTTTGCTATGAGACATTTTCGAATGATTTTATAAATATTTGAAGAAAATAATCACTATAAGTAATACTTAAAACGTATATAACATTATATATATAACTTTAATAACAATAATAATATGTATTTTAGAATTAATCAATATTTATAATTTTTTTAAATAAATTTATAGGCCCTTAAGCTTATATACCTACTGGCCTTATGTTTCTAAAATTATAAAAATTTAATTTTGTTAATATAGTTTTGTTTATTTATAAATATTATATAATAAATAAAAATATGTTATTTTTTCCCCCTTTAAAAACTCAATTTATTTTGCTTATTATTTCAGTTGAATTATTTATTTATTTATAGAGAAAATTTTATATCTCTATTTTTAAAGTCTGTTTAGCAAAAATATAAAAAAAACATGATATTAAGTTTCTTTTTAATAATGAAAGTAGTTAATTAATTTTTAATTTAGTTTAATTATTGCAATTAACACAAAGACAATTAAATGAATCGATTACACAATTAATTTTTTCATAGGTTAAAAAAATTGATTCAATTACGTTTCTATCTTTTTGTTAAAAACGCAGAAATTAATCACTTTACAACACTTGCGAAATCGAATATTTTCCTTTTTGTCAGCTGAAATTTAAATTAGAAATTAAATACTTTTCTTCATACGAAACTTGCATTTTTTTTTTTAATTTTTGTACTTTTCAACAAATTGACAGAAAATTCGTTGGTGTGACGAGACGTACAGTACAATTTATTTTCTGTATATTCATCAGCGGAGCGAGTAGAGTCAATTAAATCCGAAGAAAAATACAACGCAGTAAAAATTCCGGTAACAACTAATTATAAAACTTTCGAAAACTAAGATGGCGCGCGTATGACGTCACAAGCCGATCGGATTATCAAAGACAAGTCATAAAACCCGGAGAAGAGAGAGAGAAGCTGAGTAAATAAATTAGGTATCGTTGGAAGGATTAGTAGTATATTTTTAGTCAGTCGTAATCGGCTTTAGTGTGGTGGGTCTTGGATGGAGCACTGTGTTCGACCACTATCACGGTGTATTAGGCTGGGTTTTGATTGCCTGGCTACCCTAGGGAATGCTGTCCCAATATTGTCAGATTTGCTTGTAATGCGTCTAGCAAGGGACTACCGAATAAGCCTGATTAAACCTCCCCACTCACAATCTGCCGAATCGTAGTACCCACGAGATTCAACCCCAGCCGTTTATTGTGGCACAGCAGCAGCAGATTTGATGTGCAACTCTATCTTCTGTCAACACGACAGTTACAGAAGGCCATTCATTTTGTGCTACAGAAACGATAATTGCTTATAATGAAATATATATATATAGAACCTTAGCTCGTACTTAAATCGTGACGNTTATATTTATTTATCTATTTATTTATTTATTTAAATGTGAATAGAATCAATTGAAACGTATAATTAACCTTAAAAAATAATAAAGCAACTTAATTTTTAAAACGTAAGAGCCATTAGAAAAAAAATAAATTGAGAATTTAACACGAACTCGGTCGGACTCACAACAAAAAAAAAAAAAAAAAAATGTGTCCATTACTGTTGATTCTAAAATCCACCATCAGATGGCATTCCGTTAAAGGAAAAGCAAACGATTCGTTAATGGAAGAATGTCGTGTGTGTGGGGTTAGACCCGGAGTTAGTATTAAATTATTGATTTTGCCCTCAATAGCATCATCTAGCCGTAGTCGGTGTAATAGCCCCATGAAAGATGGATCATTTAGTGCAGTGGTGTGGGGAATGTGATGAATTTTCCTTTACAGAAGAAAGGAAGTAATATATATATCAGTCAGTTGAATCAGGACAAATCACAAGAGCGAGGAGGTTTTTCTACTACAATAAAGGGGGGTCGAGAGAATAGATATCTAAGTTTTAGAGTATCCCGAGCTTGAATGTCAAAAACTGACCATTGATTACAGCCAATGGCGACTGCGTTGTGTAGACATTGATTTACCGAGTGGAGGTCTTTCAATATCTACAAGAAAGGGAAAAGCGAAGATGGCTATATTGATTTTTTCCTTCTCTTGGTTTCGAGGGAGGGTGGGCTTTGTGGTAACACCGATCTCCCGACATCTGTCGCGGCTCTCCTTTCTCCGGAAGGAGCCTCTCCTCCCACTGGCTATCCACTGTCCTTTAACGGACAACTGTTAGTGCATGTCACATCAGCGATCATACTTCTTACCTGGATGCAGCTTGACCGAAAAAGGATGGAAAGAAACATTTGATATATATAGCCTATATATATATATATTTATATTTTAATCAATAAAATATTAAATAAATTTAATCGCGTTTCTTTTTTCTCTGTTTATTTTTTCCGTATTTTATCGCTTTTTTTTTTTTTTGATAATTTATACTCATTTCTGACGTCACCGATTCGAAATTTCATATATGGTCATTAAAAACGATCTTCGTCCAATCGGATGTCGTTATCGTCGTTGCGTCACGATGATGTCAATTATGAGCTAATTAACCGTCTGATAAATTTATTTATCAATTTTATGCGATATTTTTTTTATTTTTTGTCTTTTTTCAAAAAAAATTAAGCGGTTTTCTATAAATTATCGATTATTCTTAATGGAGTTCTAATTGATAATTACCACGCCACGTAGTTATCTCAGTTACAAATATTTCTATCACGTGGATAGAAGAAAATATTGTGATTTAATGTCATCGGGCGTTAATTATTTTTTAATTAATTCTTTTAATTAATTCCTCCCGTAATAAAAAATAAAATTATTTAAGGAAGAGTAATGTAAAAAAATAACTTAAAATGAGTTACTTCATTTTTTTCGCATTAAAAAAAATGTAAAAATTTACATTTTTAATTTATCAAGAAATAAATTTAATCCTTTTTTTCCCCTTTCTTCTTCTCGCATTTTTTTCTCATTTCGAAACTAATTTGTAACTCCACGTTCCGATGATAAATATGTAAATTCCTTTAAACTAATAACCAATCGGAACAGAAAGCGGTAGTGACATCAGCAAAATTTGAATTACGTTGCGTTAATAAACCAATCGGGTTTAAGGTCTATCGAATCTTTCAAATGCGCAATAAAATGTTTAACGTTTTCAACCAGTAATAATTGTAACAGTTGATGACGTAAGAGTAATTTAAATTTCGTCACGGTTAATCAACCAACCGGGTAAGTTCTTGCAAAAACTCTTCCATTTTATCAATATTTAAATATTTTTTTGTGTCAAGATTTTTTATTGGATAAAATGCAAACAGAATGAGATAAATATATTAAATTTAAAAGTTAGGAGAAACACTTAAAGATATGAAGATTTTTTTTTTTTGAATAAAAGTTCACTTGAGTCTTTTAGTAGGTGGGATGTAAAAAAATTATCATATCAATCAGAAAATTTTGAAAATATCTATACAAAATTACAAATAAATCCTCTTTTATAAATNATTCGTTAATGGAAGAATGTCGTGTGTGTGGGGTTAGACCCGGAGTTAGTATTAAATTATTGATTTTGCCCTCAATAGCATCATCTAGCCGTAGTCGGTGTAATAGCCCCATGAAAGATGGATCATTTAGTGCAGTGGTGTGGGGAATGTGATGAATTTTCCCTGTACCACACTTAAATATTTATCGCTTCTATCTTCAATACATGGATGTCCTTTGACCCGACCAATAGGGACTTACACTACTCTGACGTCACCGACCAGTGTCAATAATTGACGATTTATGATTTCCGCCGAGACAGACAGTGAAAAGGTAGAATATGCCAAAATTTCACTTTCATTCGCCTTTAATTGGTTTCAAATAAATAAATAAATTAGTGAAATTTTTAACTGCGCTTAAAATTTATTAACCGTTAATAATTACATTAACACGATAATTATTTCAGTTATTAATTTAACGGAAAAAATTTCGAATTTAAAAAAGGAGAAAAAAAAAATTAAATATGTGTGACGATTACTTCGTCTCCGCCAATCGCGTTCGAGCGGATCGATGCAAAGACACTCCCACTTTCACTTTCTTAAAAATTCTTTTAAAAAAATATAAATAAATAAAATCTCGAGGGGCGTGGCTTAAGCTTCCTAGTATCTTGGTGGCTCGTGCGAGTGTGACGCGTGGTTCGCGCGGGCGCGTTTTTATCGCGGCCAACCACGTGCGAGCCTATCTCTTTTGGGCTGTGTGATTATAAATAAAGGCGCCCTCTCGCGTTATTTTATAATGACGCTATAATTTAGAAATTTTTTTTTACATTTATTCGTAACTTTAGATAGTTTATTATGAGCTTATTAAAGTATTCGTTCTTTTGTTAATAATTAAAAAATCTATATTAATTATCTGTTATACAACCGATAATTAGCGGATATTAACAGCAGTAGAGAGTCTGTGAACCGTATAACGCTCAAAGCTTGTAAATTATTCCGTAAAATGGCAAAAGTTGGCATTAAGCCAATCCGATCCGCGGCCACTTCCGTCCGGGTCTTGTGCATCATTTCCGGTAAGATAAAAATGGCGCCGAGCGTTACTTTAGCGTCTCATAGCGACTATTGAGGGAAACAAAGCATTTGGCGCTCTTATTTATTTATTTACACACTTTTAAAGAAAAATTAGAAAAAAAATTCTTGTAACCTGTCTAATTCACTCAGAAAAAATTTTAATTAAAAAAATTTTAATTTTTTATTTTATTTTATCAACACGGAAACATAATTGTTGGCAAAGAAGCTATACACACTTGAAAAAAAAATAGACCCCCGGTACTTTTTAATTTTTAACGAAAATTAATTTTTAAGAGCGTCAGCGGCTATTTATAAAAGTCGGGATATTTTAATCCATAACTGGAGAACAAAATTAAAATTAAGTTCGGTTCAAGTATCCGAAACACGCTATTACTTTCAGTAAAATAATTAAACCTTTCTCGACTCAAATTAATTATGATTAAGGAGTGATTCTCATGTTTTCAATTATCTTAACAACCGCCCTTATGACGAATATTTCTATAAAAGAAAGTTTGTAATTTAAAAAAAATATATATATATATATAATTTCAATCACAGATATATCAGTCTATATATATATATNCTCAGGACGAACTCCCACGGGATGAGAGAGAGATCCAGCAAAAATACTGCATGTCTTCGTGGCATTTTCTACACTTCTTCGAATATTTGGCTATCGAGAACCATAGGTGGTAGCATTTACGGTACGAGCCGGCTGCTGGGCTTTATTGACCGAAAATTAAAGTATAAAATTATGCTTTTTTTTGTAATTTAAAAAAAATATATATATATATATATATAATTTCAATCACAGATATATCAGTCTATATATATATATATATAAGAAACAGACAACGACATCAGTGTAATATAACTTTCTACTTCAATCACAGGTTTCAACTGCCCCGGTAACCATGACAACCGGGGTTAGTAAAGCAACAGTGTTGGACGGTTGCCAACAGGATTGCCTGACGTAAGATATCAGTAGAACTGGCAGCTCTATGTAGATTTCGGCGTGTAGCTCCACTCAGCGTCAAGACTTGGAAACTTTATGAGGCATTTTAATTCTAACACTTAGATAGGCGGGTTGGTCTCCGATTACAAGTCTGCCGACGGCAATTAAACTGAAATATGGACCATTGGCACGGCCATTTGTCAGATATTGCGCTAGGATAGTTTTTTTTTTCCTTCTTCTTCTTCTTCCACCCCCCTTCTCCTCCATTACACTAACTCCGACTAGTTAATGTTTTGTCAGAATTGTTACTCTATTGGTTACGTTATAATTAAAGTTATTATTCTTAATAAGAAGTTGTATTAATTTAACTTTAATCAGTAAATTATTTATCGTAATAGAAATGGATTGAATTAATCACATGGCGATTTTTCGAGGTGTATTATAAAATTTGCATTTTTTAAGTTAATTTATAAAATTTTTCTAACGTTTCTCAGTAAATTTATGTTACGTTTGAAGGCAAATAATAATGTCTCTTAACATTTTTAAATTAAATGAAATTCGCTCGTTTTAATTGACTTTCAAATTTTAGGCCACAATCGGACTTTTTCAAATTTTGAACTTAATTAAATTTATAATTAATTTAGATAAAAATTTGAGTTGTTTATAAGCTAAGATTTATTTTAAAATTTTAAGAATAGGTATAAAACAATTTATATTTTATAAGACTCTTATGTGGCATTTTGCCTCGTAGTTACCAAATTACCAATATCTTCATCACTGCATTTAAGTTAAAATATTTTAAAATCTTATATTTTTATATAAAGTATAGAATTAATATTTTATATACTTTAAAATGAATACAGAAATTTTTGTAGAAATTTATTTTTTAAACGAATATTTCCATTTAAAGTAACCACAAAAATTCTGGTAAGTTTATATGTGTACTGTACATTTTTCTCAATGCTGTTAAAATAAGGAACCATAAATTAAATTAACGAGAATGTAAACATCCGATTTTCAAGAAATTTAAATATATATCACGTGATTATTTTTTCCGAATAATTTTAGCTAACAGAACACTAAAATTAACAAGTGACTTCAAATCGTATTTTCAAATCGTATTTAGATAATAATTACTATAAGTATTTTAATTTTTCTCAGTATATCGAATGTATATTATGTTCCAAACAATAGTCCGTAAAATTTTTAAATTAAATTTTAATTAATTTTATTGCAAACCGTACTTCATTTAAAATTTTAATACAGTTAATTAACATTTATGTTTACTTATAAAGCAATTTAATTTTATATTATTTAAATTATAAAAAAATTAAAATCATTTAAATTTAAATTTTATAGTTTATAAAGTAATATTTTAATTTATTATACTATAAAAAACAGTATAAATAATTTAAAAAATAATAAAGTGTGGCCGGAAGCTTGTAATATTACCATTATTCTCTTATAATTATAATAATAATTAAATATAATACTACTAAATAATATACAAAGAATAAAACGCGAATGTATAGTCCCTATATATATATTTTAATATTCCATATATTAATATGGAAAGAATAAAAATATTAAGTCGGAGTGAATAGACGTATCGATCCTTTTTAAGTAATCATTCAACAGAAGGGTGGAGAGCAATCACGTGATGCGGAGATGTATAAAATTTATCGGAACGAGATGTAGACGTTAAGAGTTATAGAGAAAGGTTTAGTCAGCAAGTAAGAAGAGGTGGGAAGGGGTGGAGAAGGAAAGAATCATCACCTGACAGCATCACAGTTGACATAAGTATCAATTGTCTGGTAGTGTTATTTATCCCCCTTCTGACCTACTGCTTTGACATCATAATGTCTTAACACACATCTCTTTAACGTTTGTATATATAAATAAACGTTAAAGAGTAAAGAAAATGAATAATTTTTAAACAAATGTTAGTTTAGTGTAGAAAAGTAGTATTTTATATCTTTTTAAAACAAATATTTCAAGTGTTTCCACTTATACATACTTGCGGATCTCGTGTTTTTTAAAGTTGTATAATAAGTGTAGATGGTTCCTACTATCCACTTCATCCTCTTTATGTCATTTTTATAAAATAATTTCCT
>NW_019387829.1:0-8954 GCF_000671375.1 Centruroides sculpturatus | reverse complement strand
TTTTCTTTTTTCTTCAAAAATGTTCTAAATTATTTAATAAATTAATTATAATTATTAATTTAGATAAAGAGATGGTGCTTAACTTTTACCTCTAGTACCAAATTACTTAGTTTCTAATTACTAATTATAGCATATTAATAGCCTGATTAATTATGACGATTGGTTGGCTTAATATAATATTTTATTTTACTAGATTAAAAGTGTCTTGGAAAATAATGAAAAGTAAACATTTTCATTGGCTATATTTCTTGGTAATAAAGCTACTTTAAGCAGCTTTTGGATAGTACAGTCATCTAAGTTGGCCATTGTGGCACTAGTTCAATGATGTTCAGAAACACTGAAAACAAAATTTAAGATGGCTGCTAAAACTTTTAACTAAGAGATACAGATACCAGTTGCTTCCTATCAAACTTACAACATTAATTATAATTCTGTGTTGTCTTAGACTAAATATTTTTATTTATATGAAAATATTTTACAAAGAAAGCAGCAGTAGGAAATTATTTAAAGGGAGTTTATAACAGTTTAATCATGTAATGCACACAATAATTGACATAGACTGAACAGTTTATATCTACATTTTTCAGTTTCAAATTCAGAAATGATTAATATTTCAGAAAAAAAATGGTCATTGTCATAAAAAAAAATCAAGTATGCTTGCATTCATTTAACCATGTACAAAGATATTTTCCTGCAACAATGAAAATGGATAACAATGACCAGGTATGACATTGATGTCATTCCTGGGAATTAAGTTTTGCTGTAATTAAATATAATAAAATTTTGTGAAAAATTTATTTTTCGTATGATATAGTAAATCTGAATACATGCTACAGTTAATATTTATCTGATAACTTTGCAGTTTATTCATAAAAATTTAATACAGCATTCCAATATAGCTAAATTCCTTTGCAATCCATCCCAGATGTTAGCTAATTATTGTTCAAGAAAGTTTAATAGCTTTATCTAAAAATCATTTCACCTTCTCCAAAATAGAATTTACTTTTTTTTTTTTAATTTGAAATTGAAAAGGTGTAGTATTCAAAATTTTATCTTAAAATTTTATATGAATTTCTTGTAATTTAATAGTAAATATAACAATAATAATATACTAAGAGTATTTACACTGATGTATATTTTTGTTTTTAATTACAAATATTTTTTAAAATGAAGTTAAGTAGAAATAATGTAAACTTGTAATTGAAAATCATGTCTAAACTTATATAATTTTTGAATTTTATTTTTTAGTTTGCTGGTCTAGACGTGAACTCCACCATTCAGAGTGGAGAAAAAGCTGGTAAGTTTTTATTTGTTTATAAATATAATTAACTTGTCCTTATAATAAAAAATTAACATTACTAAGTTAGTTGAAAATTTTATTTTACTGAAAACTCATATGTGCATATGCTACAATGGATGCAGTCCAGAGGAAGAGTTTTTGGATTTTATTAAATTTTTATTTTAAGTTTTGATATATTTGGAATATCATACTTTTCTAGCTGTGATCTATAAAAAGTGTTTAAAAAAAGCTTTTAACTTTTGGATAATAAGCTAAAATTCAACAAAATAATTGTTTTTACCATCATAATCACTGTTAAAAGTGTGAAAAATTGTTTTTCTCGTAAAGCTTCCAAAAAGTTTTAAAACAAAAATGTTTTGATCTCTTAAAAGAAGCTGAGTTATGAACAATGATATTTTAGAAAAGGATTAAGAGAAAACTGTTTTAATTAAATATCTTTGAAATGAATTGTTTAATAGATAGGTTGCGGCTGACATTTTCATCACGACAACGTGTACGTCGGACATTCAGCATCGTCTTCCTGCAAGTGTAGAAGTTTGATAATGGCATTTGGAATGTCAAGCATAATTCCACTGACGTTCCAAATGCCATTATCAAACTTCTAGGCTTACAGGAAGATGGTGCATAACGTCCAACGTACACGTTATTGTAGTGAAAACGTCAGCTGCAACTTCTCTCTTTTTTCTTTTCTAAGTTATATTTGAGAGTAATACTTGAATTATTAAATGTCATTGCAAATTGCATTATTTTATTGTTGATGTATTGTAGCAAATAAAGTACAATCCGAATTTGTGTGGATTATGTGATAAGCCCTTGCAGAACATTCAGACACAATAATCTGGTAATATTAATAATCTTAAAAATATACCTTGGTTAATTGACTGTTGATGCATTAAGTATTGTTAACAGATTTTGGCTATATTTCTGAAATGTCAAATTCATATGAGTCTAGCCATTGATGAGCATTTAGTTTAAGCTTCTTTTTAACATTTAAAAATTAATTCAAGATGGCTTTATGATACAGCATTAAAACATAGTTAGTTATTATATATGCAGAAGAACATGAAAATAAATTCTCAGAATATTAGCATTTTGTGACATTTGTCTTGTTCTTTTAACTTGTTACTTAATCACAGAATAAAATTGATTAGTCAAAATATTTCTTTCCATAACAACAAAAATTGCATCTCAGAATTAAAGAAATATGGCATAGCCTTATGTACTGTACAGCAAGTCTTCAATGGTGTTTCATTATAATGGTATTGAAGAAAGTAAAAGTATATTTGTATTCAATTACAATTATCTTTGTTGAATTTTCTTTATAAACAGTAAAACTGATTCTATGAATTGGGAAATAAATGCTAGAGGTTGCAAATGTAATTGAATTAGAATAATACTTACTGAATTATATTTTATTTATATCAATTAATCTATGGTAAAATTGGTTTCATTGTTATTTTGCTTGATGTCACAGTTCCAAGAAACTTTGAACAATGTTCAGTGAGAACTTCACACACACACACACACACACACACACACAAACACACAGAGTCAAACTTCTCATGAGAAAGTTGCTAAATCCTGAAAAAAAATTGCTGTAGGGAAATTTCATTAAACAGAAATTACACTTTTTGGTAAATAAAGTATTATTTTAACATAATTTTTATGTTATTTTATGTAATTTAAATTAATACAGTAGAGCATTGATTATCTGAATATCAATCACCTGAAACATCAGTTAACCAAAAGCATTCCAGTCAGCAAATGTAATTTTCGCTAGTGCTGTGGCACTGAAATATTTGGCTGTCTTGGGCTACTTCAATATTATTTTTGTTGGTGTGCATGTTCTAGCTGGCAGGACTGGCATGACCGTGAGAGGGTACTTAAGGACGCGCCAGGATTTGAACAAATTTCAACATGGGATAGATTAATATATTTTTTTGTACATAATCAGTTATCCGAAAAATTGATAATTCGAACAATCCTAGTCCCAAATTGTTTCAGATAATCGATTCTCGACTGTATAAATGTAATATATAGTAATGGTGTAATATAAACGTTTTAATTTTAAATAAGTTTACATTTATGTGTTAAAATACTTAGAATTTAGTTTAACTACATTTTCGTAAAAAAAGGTATTTTTTTGTTGCACAGAACAATTAAAAAAATGTTCTCTTTGTAATATTCTTCACTTATTAAGATCACTAATTAAAACCAATTCATCTATATTGATGTAAATGCAGGTTCTAGCATGTTTTGCTATAGGTCTCTCATCATTGACTAACTTTAAAATTGATTTGTTATTGTGGTCAATAAGCCATTCAGGAATTCCAAACTTTGCTATAATGTCTTTCTTTTTTGAGCTCTTATCAACTTCCTTCAATGCATTAATTTTTTTAGTAATGCTTAAACACTATATTAATAGTTCTTCAAATTTCAACTGGACAACTTATTAAAGAACTAAAGGGGTTAAATAAAATAAAATCTCACTAACCTCAAAAATTAGTCCAGCGGTTGTCTAAATTATCACCTTTCTAATGTTTTTGACATTTGTTAATTGTAAATCATTTATCTGTCACTGACGACACTTGGATCTAATCTCTCTCCCTTTTTTACAACTGGTAGCCACTTGGAGGCAGATTACATGATGGTTTTAAAAGCTAATGACCAGTAGTTCTCACACCTAGACAGCAGTTTTACAAAGAGTTTACAGATTGATATTTGAAATTGAACCTAAACTCAAACTTGTACCAGATGGAGTAATTGACTTTTAATGATTGATGATCCTTACAAATTAAAAAAATTCATTATATAAAATTATAACTTTTTGTTTTGTTATTTAGAAGCAATTTTACATATATTTTTGGCTGAAAAAGCAGTGTCTAATGCAAATATTTGTTATATGGAGAGATTTGCTATATAGAAGTTCATAATATGGAAGTTTGACTGTATATATATATATATATATATATATAACTACCATATCAGTTTTGCTTTTGTTTTAGTTATTCTGAGTGACATATAAAAAAATTTATTGATTTATCAAAAACATTAAAGTAATTTTTTTATTACATAGGAGTATATAAACCTCCTCACCTTCGTAATCGTAGCAACCAAGGAAGTGGATCTCAAACCACTAGTGATTGGAGTTCACAAACTAATCGTGTAAGTGAAAGAGATAGTCGTGAACCAACTGATTGGGACCGAAACCGATATTCAGATAAAGGTGATCGATACAGAGGTAAAGAAATTTAAGAAAATCCTTTTTTTTTTTTTTTTTTTTTTTTTTNTGCAAAATTTCAAGAATTTTCAAAGGCACAGGAAACTTTTTTTTTATTTAAACTCTTTCCGCTGTGTGAACACAAAGAGGACCTCTTTTCGCTAAGCCCATTATGGGTTAGGCCAGGCCCACAAAGATGCCGGGTAGTGAAAGACGGGCCCCGACATATCCGGACGGACCACACCCGAAAAATTCCTGGGGATTTTCGGGAATTTCGGTCAGAAAATACTCTGTTTCTCTGCAACGAAGAGAGATTTAATTTCATCGTTCAACTTAAAAAAATACAGCATTTCAAAATTGTTACGAAATTGTATCAAAACGAAATTTAAATTTAAAGAAATTTGTTTTATTTGTAAACAATCTAGCCTAAAATTTTGATTTTATTTAAAAACTGAAACCTTAATAAATATAAAAATTGGATTTTTGACTCTGAAAATCGAAAAAGTTTGCAGAAACAAAAATCTTTGCATTACAACGTCATTCGCAAAAATCCGAAACGGAAGGAACATGGCGGACATACTGTACGCTGCATGCCACATTTTAATACTAGTAGCCCGGGACGCTCCCTAGTGGGCGTTTTAGCAGTATTACAAATTCCTATGAGGCATGTTTAAAGCAGCGGCAGCTTTACGTTCCTCCACAGTGGCGTATTTCTTTGGTCGTGCCTACAGTGGCTAGCCACTGTAGTCGTGCCATGAAAGGTTTCTATTATTATATTAAAAAATTAGCTTAACTATTTCAAACCTTATCGTTTTATTGTAGCGGTTCAAATCTATCCGGTTTTTCGTTATTCGCCCCCTAGTGAACATTACAGGCATTCCGTTACAATAATAAATTCCTATTACAAATATAATGAATTATTTAAATTGTTATATTGATCAAATAATAATTTACTGGCCAAATGAATAATAATAATTTATATTGTTAATTTAAATAATAATTAAAATTGTTAATTTAATTTGAATGTTTGAAATATGACACACAATAGGGGTGCCTCTAGTGTCCGTTATCAAACAGTTACAGGACGGACGGATGGAAGGAAGGACGGATACATGTTGAATGGGTTATATATATAGATTAGATCCATTAAGAATTTCCAATCATACTATATAGTTTTAAAATCTTTTTGGTTTCTAATTTTAGATTGAAAGAAAAGAAATATAACATTATGTCTCTCTTTGCAACACAAAAAAATTTTAAATTATTTTTTGTGTGTAACACTAATTGATCTAGAAATGAAGATTGGACAGAGATCTGAATAGCATAACAGGCAATACATCTGCACAGTAAGCAGGAATTGTTGAGGACCTGCCAGAGCAGGAGTTTGAATCTCACTCTGGACTGATCTTTTCTTCCAGATTATTTTAAATTAATTTTTCTAATTATTAAGTTCAAGAAGGTGGCTTAACTACCTACCTCTACTCTTACTTAATAACTATTTAGCTTTAAGTAGCCTGATAAAGAATCCTGCTATTTGTTTGATATATAAACTTAATTAAATATACTGTAAGACAGTGTTTCTCAGCCTGTGTGCAATGACAAACAAATGTATAGTGAAAATGCCTCAGGTGTGTTGTGGAAATATTAAATATTTTTAAAAATATTGAATAAACTCTTTTTTAAAACTCTATCTTTCATCTTTTTACTGCCTGCTGAAGGAAGAAGGACGTATTCATTAAAATGCCAATTGTTGCAAAATTTGCAGTGTCAGCATACCCCTCACAAAAGTTCCCTGTGTGTATGCATATGCCAATGTACCAACTCTTTGGAGCTTCTATAAATGTTGCAGCTTGCCAGCTTAAAGATTGATGCATTGATTAAAATAGCCTTTTTATTTTTATGCTATATTTGTGAGTTTGTCTTGATAAGTATAATTTCTGTATTTTCAAAATGGTTTTGTTTGATTTATTTGGTTACGGCAATGCAACACATGGCAAAATGCCTCCCAGGGGACCTCTATGGGAAAATAGCCCTATTTAGGTATTACAAATGTGAAGAAAACCTGGAAAAGTACATGGCCACCCAACCCAGTGGTAAGATGAGAACCCTTGATCCAACTACCAGTGTTCAGTGGTTTTATCCACTTTTTAAAGATGAAATGCACTAGTGTGTCATTGTTTGAAAACTTGATTTTTCTTGCCAGGCAGTTTGGAAGATAGAGGTTCAGAAGCTCAGGCATAATGGGGAATGTTCAGGGAGGGGAAGAAAACACTGTCAGAACCAGTTGCTTCAATGACATTTTCAAAAAGAGAATTCAGTGAAAATCAAGAGTTTCTCTGAGAAAAATTGCAAAAGAAGGTATTCATTGAAAAACTGCACATCTTATAGCTAAAAAGGATCTTTAACTGACTTTATAGAAGCTGAAAAAGAAAACAATATCTTGGAATATGGAAATATGCTGGCAAATATTTTTTTCACTGATAAAATTTTCACAATTGAGATCATGCCCAATCTCCCAAAAAAAAAAAAAAAAACATGAAATGGCCTCATAAATGTTCGATATTATTTGATGTGTGGAGGAATTTGCTCATCAGACAAACCTGATGTTTTTTTATCTGAAGGGCTCAGTCAAGTTACTGTATGGACTGGAGAGATACTTTGGAAACTGTTGTCATGCCTGTGCTCAGGAACATTTGGAGATTCCTGCAAGATTTGTTGCTTGCTTACCAGGAAAGATTGACACAGCAGAAAATTTTCCTGATTTTACCAGTATCAAAGAATGGTCATTGTACTCACCCAACCCAAACCCAATGGCTGATCCTGTGCAAAGCCCCACAGGAATTAGCAGCTGCTAAAGCAGCCTTCTGTAACTGAATGGGACATATGCATTACAGCTCATCAATTATAAACAGGGGTGGATCTAGGTTTTTCGGGGCCTAGGACTTATTGAAGTCCAATGGGACCCCATGTTTGTTAATACAAATAATACTATAAATTATCATTATTATTATATTATTAATATTAATTATATTTTACTATACGATAAATGCTCATTGTTAATGAAAAAGTATTAAAAATTTATGATGATACAATTTTTATGGGCCCTTGACACTTGGGGGGCCCAGGGCTTAAGCCCTATTAGTCCCTATGTAGATCTGCTATTCTGACTATAAATAACACTTTCCCATAAAATTTGGCACTACGTATTGGGACCAAGGGAGGAAGGACATTTTGAAAGTTGGTAGTCTAATTAGATATGTTGGTCATGCTGCAGGTTACTAGTTTTAATGTTGATTACTATGAAATAATAAATTAGTCCTTCTCTATAATTTATTGTTACCTTGAAATTTAGACTAAAGTAGGTAATACTTTTACTTCATAATAAATCAAATAATTATGAATAATTTATTGTTAATAAATTATTTTATAATACAAACTACTAATATGTTATAGAAAGTTAAATTATTCTAACTTTTTGTATTTATTACAGAATGAAAGTTTCATCAACTACTTCTAGTTCCAAATTATATTAATTTGTTTAAAAATTATAGAATTATAGCCCAAAACATCAATATTGGCTTGATTATACTTTGGGTTATCGGTTGTTTATGTTTTAGTGAATACAGTTAAATAAGAAATGATAAAATTTTAATTTTTTTCCCCTTACAGTATCATTGAAATTGATTGATCTTAAAACTTTTGTTTACGATTCTTTAAGGATCATTCTTTGAAGCTTTATGAAATATTTTCTGAACACATCTACCTGTTTTCATATAAAATTGCACTGAAAAATTAATTATAGTAATTTAGTAAATTGTATATTAAACATCAATATAACGAAGAATATGAGTTTTATAAGAATTCTTTTTATATTACGTTCAAATTAATGATGCTGCGATATTCAGTTCTTTATTTAATAGAAAAATAAAAAGTATTTTTAAAGATAAATTTGCTTTTTAGATCCTTACAATAGAGAATCGTCTGGAAGGACTGATAGTTATAATAGAAGCTATCCAAGCCGAAATGATTCAAGTAGTCGAAATTACAGTGACTATGAAGATTTTAAAAATGTAAATAATTGGGAAGGTAAGTTAAAATTTGTGATAATGCCATTGTTTCTTTTTTTATTTGACTTATTTTGAAGAATAGCTTGATTATTAAATATAATGCAGGTATTACAAATTGCATATTTTTGTAATTTATTGTAAATTTATAGTAAAAAATTTGTAGAAATAATGAAGACTGAATTGATATATAGCATGCAAGATAATTTCTTTTACTATCCATCTTTAATTGATTGTGTTCAATTTTTTTTAGTATTTTTTGAGATGGTTTTCAAAATTATTAGAATGTTGTAAAATGATACTTATTTTTTATCTTTATTTGCTAAATTATTGGATTATGTTCAGATATTATTATTTATAGTTTTGCTTA
>NW_019387828.1:0-8927 GCF_000671375.1 Centruroides sculpturatus | reverse complement strand
AATTACTGTATTGTAGTTTATTTGAATGATGAATATAACTTGCACATTCATATTAGACTATGTATCAATTGTCTTTTACATCTCAGAATACAATTAAATATAAAAAATATTCGATCTGATTACAAACTGTAGTATAATTTATTTATTTATTTTTACATAAAAACAAAATCAAAAAATTGAAAAAATCAATTCATAATTCATGAAAATAATTATTCACAATTCATACATTAGGGACAATTAATACAAATTTAAAGTTATCCTAAAATCATACATTATTTTATGATTTTTTTTGAGGTCAATAAAATTCCAATTATCCATGTTTACTAGACAATGTGGAAAAATTGAATATAAATGTTATAATAATGGAATTTTAACTAATCAAACCATTCACTATAGCATTTCTTAAAATATTTTTGTGTTCATTTAATAGTATAGCATGCCATTCTGGAAATAAAAACTAAAACAAGAGTTGGCTGCCAATATAATAGTTATTTGTTAGCCAAATAGAGGCTTTTTTTCTTTCTTTGAACATGTATATTGCATTGCTATAAATGCAATTGAATTTAATTTTGCTACAGCTTAACCAAATTATCATATTTAAATCTAACCAAACAATTTGAAATTTTTAAATTTTAAATTATAAAAAAAATTGTTATAAAATAATGTGTATTCAATGTACAGTAATCATTTCATTATAAAAATAAAAAGTGTGAATTTTTCCCCAAAATGCAATTTTAGATAAATTAATATATTCAATAATTAACTAATTTTATCAATTTGGAAAATGTAAAAAAATTAAAGCATAAAACTCAATTTTAAACACCATAAGTCTAGATCTAACATATTTCATCATTTATTTTATTTAAAATTAGAAATATAAATATATTCAATATTATAGTAAATGTAATTTGTCTTCAGAAAACAAAAGATTCAATATAAATCTTTAAAATATATAAAATTCAAATTTTATAGATTATCAAACTAATCTATAAAATTAAATCAAATTTAATCATTTTCAAAAACTCCTAGAATGATTTCAAATGAAATACTTTTTAATAGAAACATTATTGTTAAAAAATAAAATGCAGTACTATTAATTTATTAGTACACAAAATCTTGATGCATTCACTTTTTGAAATAAATGTAACATCATTAAACATGTCCAATACTTTTTATAACTAGCAGTATTCACAGATACACATAAGTTATATGTAACATTTAGTAAATCTTTTTTAGTAAATAATTTGCTATAAAAGTTTTCAGATTCAAATTTTATATATTCAATAACATTAATTTGTTAATTTAAACACAGTCAAATCTACAAAAGCAAACTATTAAAACTTTTATTGCATATGTATAAAAATATTTTTGTTACTGGTTTAATATGCATTTTAGTTTAATTAAAAAACTAAGCAAAACTATCAGAAGAAAATTCACAACAGTGGTCAAAAATTTTAGTTGCATATTTGTCATATATTTACCATTTTAAAATTTATTAAAATGTCTATCTTGATTAGAAGAAATATTACATTTAGTGATTAATGTAATTTTTAGTGATTAATTTAATTAAGAATAGAGCTATATGTTTTCTTCTGTACAATTATTTTGTGTTATCTAAAAAAATTAAAATATAATATAAAAGGTTTCTACTTTGGAGATCTCTCAATAACAAATCAGAAATTATAACAAAATCAATCTTATTCTAAGAGACAAGAACATTTATTGGGTAAACATTTCTAAATTTACATTCATCATCAAACACTGAATGTAAATAATAAAAAAATTATATAAACTTACTATTTGCAGAATTTAATAAATGCTTATAATAATTAAAAATTTTTAATAAGATAAGAGTTTACTACATTTGTTTTAAATTAATAAAATAAAAATGAATTAAAATATGTATGTATTTTTACAGCATTTGCAGAATTTATAAGGAAAGATCTCAGTAAAAGAGAATACAGTAAATTTTATGCAAAAGAATTACCTAGTACACATTGTGAAAGAAACATTTTATTAACAGAATAGAAAAATACAGATTATTATATTATATATATATTTTTGAAATAGAACAATAAATTTTGAAATTCAATTAATGGCAGTCATAGCATTTTCTAAAATAATTAATCTTCATATTCCTTATACTGTACATTTTAAATTTTGAAAGAATTTTAAAAGAAATATTATACATGTTATACTGCAAAAAATTTTAGTGATTGCATAGATATTTTATTGATAATATTTCAAAGATGCAATTTTTTATTTTTCAATATTTTTATTTCAGTTGATGGATATAAATCTGAAAGCATTTACTAAATAAAATTTTTTGATTCCTGAAATAATGCTATTTAACTATACAAATAAAAAGAGACAGTAATTAAATAATAATCTGATTTTACTGTTTATATCTTATTTTTTGAGAAATATATACCATTTAATGAAAAAACTTATAAAAGCAATAAAAAATCCTATAAAATTCCTGGAAAAAAACTGAAAAATTACATCAAGTTAATACTATTTTACATATATAAATTTTACATTTATATATTATATATATATAATTTTTTCAAATTTTTTTATATTAAACTATGTACAAAAGTATTTTATTACAAGGAGATAAAACATTTGCAAATTTAAAGTATAAACATCAAAATTATATTTTTAGAAGGTAGAAATAACTATTTTAAGAATCATTTCAATAAAATACAAAGATAAGCTTTCAAAATCATTTACCTTAACAAAAAATTACTTATTGCATAGTAATACTATATTCATTCATTTTAGATTATTATAAAAAAAAATTATTATTAGGTCAAGGCAATTATAATTAGATAAATTAATTATATTTCTTAAGGTAAATTTATGAAAAACATTCTATTATGAAGACTGTATTATAAAGAAAAAATTTATTAAATGAAAAATAAATTAGCTTTAATATGAATATGAGGATATATTTGCATATTAAATAAATTTTAAATATTAGATCAGGTTTAAAAAAAGCTTTCTTAATGTTAAAAGAATAAAATTATTCTTAAATAAAAGAACTTTTTCATGTCATATCACAAAACTTTTATAATTTTTTGTTTTCATTCTATGATTGATTACATTACAAGTGACAATATTCATAGACAGACTTTATGCAAATGTTTGAATTCTATTTGATTAATCAACATTAATGATATGCTATTCTTACTTATTGTTCATTGCAATACATTTACATTTAGAAAAATTTCATTAATAAATTACTATACACATTTTAAAAATCTTTAATATATTATTTTGTATAATTTTGGAACTATATTACTACTACTATCATCATATATTCAGCATTTAATTTTTGAAACTGTTATAAATGTGTTAAATCTTTGAAATTAGAAATAAAAATGTTCTCTAATTTATAATAATTATGATAATTTGATTTTACTGTAAAAGGAAAGTTAGATATATCTGTCATTTCATTTCTGTAATAACATATGTCAATTTCAGCATGAGTAGATTTAGGTAAGAATTTTAATATTACAAAAGTATGTTTCACTAAAAATCACATAATCAACATATTTACACCATTAATTTAAATTATATTTTTAATTGAAAATAGCACAAATCTTTAGATAGCTTTCGAATTCCATTTAAAAAAGAACAGACTCAAATATATTCTTTTATAAAGCTAAAGTCTTGATTAAATTAAAAATTCAATTACATAATCATCATATTACAAAGAAAATTTTAAGAGACAGTGTATATATGTATATATATATATATAATTTCAGAATTTATTAAGTTAATTTTCTAAAATTTGATCTTTTAAAACCGATTCAGATTAAATGCGATCTTCGACAGATAGAGATCAAGATAGTAAATTTCTCCTAAATAGAGGTTAAAGCAGTAGAGGTTAAAGGTTAAAGGTTAGAAGTTAAAGAGCAGTAAAATCAAAATCAACAATTAAAAAAAAAGATAGCAAATTTTTATATTCCGAAATAATAAACATTTCTCCCATCATCGCACCACTCAAAATTAACCTTTCAGTAGGGAGAAAAAAAGATATATTTTTATAAATCTTATATACTTACACATATATTCTTGTTAAACTTTTTTTCAGTTAAAAAACTGAAATAAAAAAACAAACTTTTTTTTTAATAATCTTTATAATAATTATATACATCATTGATTACAGCAGAAATGTAGATAAAGCAGCCTTTAATCTTTATTTAAATCATTTTTTAGTAAGCAGAACTCAAGTACACAGACTAGACCTATACATAAACCCACTTAAAATTGAATGAATTAATCTTAAGTGAGTTCAATTTTTTTCTCTTCCCTCTTTAAACATGACCGAGTTAAGAAAAAAATACAATTCTGTATGCAAGAAATTATAGATAAATCTATAAGTTTGCATAAATGTTGAAGGGTGAGGAAGAAAAACAGGAAAAAAAAAAAATCGCAGACATCAATGAATGGATTGTTTGTCTGTCTGTCTGTCCGTATTAAAAAATCGTCAACAAATCGGAAATTAATAATTAATTAATCGATATTCTTGTAATTTTTACGAATTTCTCGTAACATTAAAGAAATTTAAATGCTCTTTCTTACCTTAATAATTGCACATTCCCAGATAGCTAATAAAAGCAGGAAACTCGATAGTCTATACAACATTACTAACGTATCCTAATTAATATCGGAAGACACTTAATTTTAATAATCTTGTTTGTCTTTTTTTTTGTTTTGTTTTTCTTTAAAAACAATCTAAAAATGATTTCGCTTGACCATCACCAATTCAAGAATAAGCCAGAAATGGTGCTGGAACTATTTTCCACTCGTCACAAATGTATATCCTTACGCAGCCGTATGGCATCCTTATTATAAAATTCCCATGTTAGAAATATAATCCGTCGATCGTTCGGTTAATCTCTTAATTATTTAAACGAATTTTATATGTATTATATTAATAATGACTTTTCTGTTAGTTTTATTTTAATTTATTTCTAAGTTTTTCTGAATAAAAAGTGATTGTGTAGTGTAATATAATATATATATATACTGTATATATTATATGCGTCTATGTGGTTTTTTTGCATTCTTATTCGATGAATGTTTCTATTTAAATTTTTATTTTCAATTGTATAAACTTTCCTAAATGAATTTCGGTGAATAATATAATTAATCTATACATTAAGCAGAATTTAATTGTGTAATACTTCGATTAATTTTTGTCGTAAAGCTTAAGTTTCTGCGATATTTTTATCTATGTATTTATATTTCCTGAATTAATTGCTTCACTTTATTACTCTTAAATGCTCCCTTTAAAGTTCTAAATACATATTAATTATTTGTTTGTACTTTAAAAATTCTTTATATTGATATCTCTACTCGATCAGAAGAAAAACGCAAACAATTGTAAATCCATAAATACGTTTTTCCCCCCTTTTCGTCGGAAAAATATCATTATCTATCGATACTTTATTATAATTTAATTTTGTGCATAATAAACAAATCACTAATCGAGGAAGATAATTTAAACAAGCTTATACAGTGATTAAAGAAGCGATTTATTATAAATTATCCTTTTAAAATGGCCTATATTTAATTTCTTTAACAAACATTAATTTTCATGTACATAAAATTTTTATGTATAGAATGAAGCATTTTTCAAAAATATTATACTTGGAAAAATTACTTTTTAAATAATAAAATCAAATAAATAATTATAGAATTTTGCAAATGTTTTTACAAATAAATTTTTAAATCAATAAATTGACTTTTTTTTTCCTCCCCTTATTTCTTCTTCTCCCTTCATCAGTAAAATAGTTTCAGTAAATTATTATTTTTTAATGTAAGTAAATTTAAAATTTCTTAAATACTTAACATGTTTATATTTATTTGCAAGTAAAATTACTTATTTACTTTTTTTAATGTTTAAAACTAAAATTTTTCAACGATTAAATAATAGAGTAATTGCGAGTTTTCTTGCAAAAATCTTATTATAATGAAGAAAATTATTTAAAAAATACATAACTAACAAGTTATTTTTTAAAAAATTTACTATTATTAATTAATATATCAATGTGTATGAGCGTGTTAAGAAAAAATAATTTTTTTTCCTTATATTTTAAGCAGTTTTCCTCATTTTTCCTTCGTAAATAAAATTACATAAAGAGATTTACTAGCGAGTAAATTATTTCTATTTTCTTTCTTCTGTTTTCTTTAACGTAGATTATAACAACAATCACGTTAAATACACAACAGGTTATATATGTCTATACATATTTACTTATGAGGGTGTACAGTTTCATTTATCTTCGTACTTTAATAATAATAGAGACTTTATTTAATTATTTTAAGCTGAATAGATAAGTAAATTTTAATAATATTTTAAATTAAATTAAAATATTACAGTAGTATTTTTATGATTTTAATTTAAGACTTTACAATATAATTAAATTATTGGAATCGATTCAACTTTTCAATAATTAGACCCTAAGAAACCTTGAGTTTCTAATTTTATATATTTTTTTTATTTTTAAGTTATCATTATTTTTTAATAAGGTGGGAAAAGTAATACATCAAAACACATAGATGAAGCAAAGGCTACAAGTTATATCGATAACTTGATTGCTTGCATAATACACGTACATAACTCCTATAATGTTACATGATAGATAATCCATCCCATATTTTACGAGATAGTCCTATGAAATGAGTACACATTCATTCAATTAGAATATTAAATTATAAAAAGCGATACTTAGATTACGAAAGTAGTATAGAAAATTGGTTTCGAAACAAACAATTTCCTATATTGCTACTTCTGTAATTTATATTTTTATTTGATAATTATATAAATTTAAATTTAAGCCAATTAAATTAGTAAATTAAGAATATTTTTATAAATTTAGCATTAATTTCATATTCTTTATTATAATAGTTCATAAAAATTTTCTTAATTAAAGCAGGAATGGATTAATCAATACACAAAATTGATAATTGTATAGGTCCAAAGGTAAAAAAAAGCCCATAACGAGCCGAATTTTCTGTTTGTCTTTAAAATAACAAACTTTCTTTTATCATAATAATAATAATAATANTCTATTTTCTTTCTTCTGTTTTCTTTAACGTAGATTATAACAACAATCACGTTAAATACACAACAGGTTATATATGTCTATACATATTTACTTATGAGGGTGTACAGTTTCATTTATCTTCGTACTTTAATAATAATAGAGACTTTATTTAATTATTTTAAGCTGAATAGATAAGTAAATTTTAATAATATTTTAAATTAAATTAAAATATTACAGTAGTATTTTTATGATTTTAATTTAAGACTTTACAATATAATTAAATTATTGGAATCGATTCAACTTTTCAATAATTAGACCCTAAGAAACCTTGAGTTTCTAATTTTATATATTTTTTTTATTTTTAAGTTATCATTATTTTTTAATAAGGTGGGAAAAGTAATACATCAAAACACATAGATGAAGCAAAGGCTACAAGTTATATCGATAACTTGATTGCTTGCATAATACACGTACATAACTCCTATAATGTTACATGATAGATAATCCATCCCATATTTTACGAGATAGTCCTATGAAATGAGTACACATTCATTCAATTAGAATATTAAATTATAAAAAGCGATACTTAGATTACGAAAGTAGTATAGAAAATTGGTTTCGAAACAAACAATTTCCTATATTGCTACTTCTGTAATTTATATTTTTATTTGATAATTATATAAATTTAAATTTAAGCCAATTAAATTAGTAAATTAAGAATATTTTTATAAATTTAGCATTAATTTCATATTCTTTATTATAATAGTTCATAAAAATTTTCTTAATTAAAGCAGGAATGGATTAATCAATACACAAAATTGATAATTGTATAGGTCCAAAGGTAAAAAAAAGCCCATAACGAGCCGAATTTTCTGTTTGTCTTTAAAATAACAAACTTTCTTTTATCATAATAATCATAATAATAATAATAATAATAATTGTATTCTTATAAGACTTGTAAAGTAAGTAGCCATGTTTTATGCAGGAAGCCCTCGAGTCTTGAATGCGTAATGTCCACAACCCTCTTGAATTATAGTATTATTATTGTTTAGTTATTTATTTATTAACGATAAAGTTGCTGAATCAATGTTTTTTCTCTTATCTAAAATTGTTTTATATCAATATTATTATTATTTAAAATTAGAATCGTTTTTAAACCCAAATTAAATATTTGAAAAGAACAATTTGACTTTCCGAAAGTAGAAATTATTCAAGAATAACGTAACGCAAAACGTGCTGAAACAAACTATCATAAAATATGAAATAGTCAACTTATAATCTGATACATAAATGAAAAAAGTTAAAATGTTTTCAACAAATTAAAAAAGTCACATAAATAATAATTGTTTCCTGATATTAATATGTAAATTAAATAAATATTATTACGAAAGGATCGTCCATAAATTACATAACTCTATTTTTATACGTTTCAACTACCATCCCACCCTCTGTAACGCTCAGTAACGCTGTCGCACATACTCACCCCAAAATTACGTAACGCATATCCTCGAAATCCTTAATTGTACTAAGGAATAATACACACCACGGGGTACAGAACTTTACATTGTTTTATTAATTGCATTAATAATGTGCAAAGCAGTAACATAAACAGTACGGTTGGCTATGCAATACTTCAGAAACAAAAATGCCATTCTGTTATCCAAGGGTTGAGACCCTAGCATTACTTTGCGTTTTTGTAAGCACCCTCACCCTCTTATAATGCATGGTAACGATTATCTGCGTTACATAATTTATGGTTAGTCCCAAACACTATATTTCAATCTTTGACATATCAATTTATCATTTAAAAAACTGGCAAAGTTTTGCTTAATTTTGAAGTAATTGTATCCAAAATAATTAATTTTA
>NW_019387827.1:8277-9536 GCF_000671375.1 Centruroides sculpturatus | reverse complement strand
TGTTGTTGTAAGATATTCCAATTAATTTTTTTCAGTTTACAGCAGTATTTATTACACAAAATTTAAGTAAAGCTTAACATGCCGATCTTGCCCCGGTCTCCCCTATATTATTTAAATACATTTATACACGTTTAACAAAAACAAACAAAAGGAAATTAAAAAAAAAAGTTTTTAAAACATTTTCTATAGTAACGGTTTAACTCCAAACGGGATTCACCTACAATAGAGAATTCTGTTGTTGTAAGATATTCCAATTAATTTGTTTCCGAGTTTGTTAATTTTCATAGGTATTGCGGATCGAAGTGTGAGATATCATTTCTTATCTCGTTTGTAGGCAGACTTGATAGTAGAGTTCAATGATTAGATTGGTGGTATAAGGAAACTCAACACATGGATGATCTGCAAAGGGGGTGTCTCCCGGAAGGATTTTATGGGAAACTGGCCCCTATTTATGTATTAGACATGTAAAGAAAACTCAGAAAATTCCACGTGGCCAACCCTAACGAGTTTAACACCTAAATAGGGACCAGTTTCCCTTTGATCGTTCACACGTTGCGTTGCCTTATCCTACCAATCCTAAATAAAGATTTTAAATATTTCCGTGTCAGATGTGTTAAATTTACATTCATTAAATATGAAACTCCTGTAAAAATTATAAGGAATTTTTGCAAACTCATTTTTTGAAAAATTCTAAATTATTATTAAATCGTGTTTTGATTTTAGATTATTTATTAACAAAATTATTTTAAATGTGTTATGTCATGATAAATAAATTTGGTCGACAAGATGCAAGTTACATATTGATAAAATTGAATAAATATTAATACCCTTTAAAAGGAAATAATATTTATTCAATCTTGTATAGAATTAAATAAGTTCAATCTCTATATCAGTGTTTTTCAACCTGTGGGTCGCGACCCCCCTGGGGATCGCGAAGCCTTACACGGGGGGTCGCGGGTAAAGGAAAAAGACAAGTGTTTGTAGGTCCTACACTATATTAAAAAAACTACAATTTCGGCGAGAAAGCTGTATCTGTTTATTATACAGTACAGTTGGTTTTTTGATTGACATTTAAGTGTGAATGATGGGTTTCGCCAGGGAGGGGCCAGAAAATGATAGCCGAAAAAGTGCTGAGCTGACCTGTAAAAAAAGTAATAAGTACTTAAAAACTGTCGTCCTAAAAAAAAGGTCAACAGCACTCCGAACCCAATGTTCCTATGAGAGGGAAGTATCATACCATACGTGTCATAAGTTATTGT
>NW_019387827.1:6421-8000 GCF_000671375.1 Centruroides sculpturatus | reverse complement strand
TGAGTATTTTAATTCTACTGGTACACACACAATTGATCATGATAAATAGAAAATCCAATTTAGAGTTTAAAGATAAATGTAATCCGAATGAATAAATATATTTAAGGGTATGAGAAAGACATGAATATTCTGTTATTCAGTGAAGAAACGAGATTTTCCCATTATCATCGTGACTTTACAATTTATTATTATTACATTTTCATTTATTGCATTATTTCTTTCAATAACAAAGCACTAAATTATGTATAAACGAACAGAATTTTACATTTTATGGGGATAAACTAATAGTTGGGTTTTTCATAAACAATTATCTATTTTTCTATAGTCATTTTTTAAAATTGCTCTTAAATTACAATACTACAATACAATTTTACCACCTCAAATTTTTAAATCCAAGAAAATGGTTAATATAAATATAAATTATTTAAATAAATGAAATATAACAAGAACTAATTATAAAATATACAATACATTTTTTAAAATTATGAACGAATTGTAAAGTTTAATTCTCTTCGAAGAAATTAAAATTATATCTTATTCTTAAATGTCACTCTCTATATAGAAAATAACGACTACTTCATTTTCTTATACTTCTATTAAATATATATATATATATATATATATATAATAAATTCATTATTGTATAAATTTAGATTGCTACTTTATTCGGAGGTAGAAAGTAAAAAAGGGTTTGAAAAAGAGTAAAGTACCTGTACGTGCTTTTTTATTATGCTGTTATGCAAACAAAAATCTATTATATTCTAAATAAGAGAATACTTTAAGTTATCGCATGAGAGAATTCAAAACAATACTATAGACATACGCTAAAATATATTTTAAATATATATAGGCTATATATATATATATATTAAGATACAAACGTTTATTTACAAAAAACAGCAGAATTTATTAAATGTTTAATAATTCTGACACTTTTCATAAACCGATTCGATTCTTATACTGTAATTTAATGGAATTTTTGACAGGTTTTATAAAACTGGTGTAATTATTATCTAACGGTATCATTAACATATAAATTACATTAATTCAATTGATTACTCGAAGTGGCATGATTATAATAAAGAAACAAGAGGGAAATTGATACATATATATAGGTATTTTAAATTAACAATTTATTAGAACATCAATAGCAAAATATATTATCAGATTACTTCTTATCTTTAATCTTTTCTAACAATATATTCAGTATTAACCTCTCGGTGTTTTTTTTTTTTATTTTAATGCTGGTAAATTAGTAAAATTTTAATATTTGCCCTTCTCTGTTATCCATAAAACTCTTGGTACAGTGGAGCCATATCTTTTTCACGGTTATCAAGCAGTGGAGCACATTCTTGTTGTATTCAACAATATGAGATGATCATAGTATTTAAATACGCATTAAATGCGTGTAAACATATACGGTTAAACCTCTGAACAATGGCACTGATGAGAACATAAAAAGTGGTCATTGTTTGGAGGTTATTTTGTATACGTATCAGGTGGCCGTTGTTGAAGGTTCGACTGTATATATTCTTGCTTTTATAAATTATATATATATATATATATATATATATTATAC
>NW_019387827.1:0-5994 GCF_000671375.1 Centruroides sculpturatus | reverse complement strand
TTCCATGTTGTACGAGTCACTTAGATTTTACAAATACGTGAGCCGTTCACAGCCTGGCACACGTATTTGTAAAATCTAAGTGACTCGTACAACATGGAATTTATATAAAACGGAATTATCAATAGTGTTATAGGGGGGTCAGCTGGTATTATTATAACTTATATATAGACTATATTAATTAATAACTTATATATTTTAACAAGAATTTTAATTTAACATTTGAATTGCAAATTGCAATTAAAATTCCAGGTTATTAAAAGAAAAAAGTTTATGTATTAGTGAATTTTAATAGAAATATTTTATTTCAGGTATCGGATATGCTATGATTATAGCAGCAGCATTGGTCGCCATTTACTATAATATGATTATAGCTTATACAATAAATTATCTGTTTGATTCATTCCGAAGCGATATGCAATGGCAATATTGTCATCACGACTTCAACACTGAAAGTAAGTGCTAAAATTAAACATTTTTATATCATTATTTAATATTTTGGCTTTAATATAGCGTATGTACACTAACAGACCCATAGAATTCTAAATAATGGTACATCATTATGAATTTCAGCAAGATCAATACTTGATGAAATCTCGGTTAATCTGCAGAATTTACGATTTCGTGACCGAAAAAAATTAAAGTTTACAAATCATTTCCAATTACCGTTAAACCTCTGAACAACGGCCACTGACGGCAATGTAAAAACTGGCCGTTGTTTGGAGGTTGTTTTTTTGTTTAAGAAACAAAAAACCGCCCCTGAAAAAATGACTGCTGTTTAACGTTAGCTGTTATTGGAAGTTCGACTTAATTTTATTCATGAACAGTAAGTATATTTATTTTCAAGATGTGTGTACGACAGGTGTGCGTAACTTGAAATCCCCAATCTGCCCTGAGAAACATCCATATTCTCAAAATCCCGGATACGCCGCTGTTTCCAGGAATTGTTCGTTGATAGTCTATCCCGTATATGTCAGGCCCATTTATAGGTCTGACTGAATCCATGATGGATATAATTAAATAGGTCTTTTTAGCAGGGCTGTTGAATCATATTCGTGGAGTTTTGGTGTTTTAGTCGGTTTTTGACCGATCGCTACACATTCCCTCTGTTATACCTTGTATATAACAGCCGAGAAAATAAAAATTATCTAATACTGTACAGTACATACCGGTATTTATATATTGATTGTGTCATTACTTAGAATAGTTTTTTTTAAAGTCTTTCCGCCCTGTGGGCACTAAGAGGGCTTATTTTTGCAAGCCCATTATGGGTTCGGCCAGGCCCACAATGGGGCAGCCGGGTGGTGAGGGACGGGGCCCGACATATCCGAACGGACTACCCCTCGAAAACATTCCCTGGGATTATATGAAAAAGTGTATACAGTGGAACCTGACTTAACGAGTAATTCTCATAACTATTAAAGCAAATTGTGGAAAATGACTTGATTAACGAGCAACGTTTCGCATAACGAGTGACCATAAGAGGAAAAGTCCCTTCTGATCATACATTTTTCCAAATTTTGTTCAATCGTAAAATATTTGAGTATTTTTTGGCACGGAACGCATTTATCGTATTTTACATTAATTTATATGGAAAAAATTGTTTCTCTTAACGAGTATTTCGCATTACGAGTAAGATTCTGAAAGGATTTATGCTCGTTAAGCGAGGTTCCACTGTACTTTATTTCTTATCCATTTTAACTGCCGTTTATAAACTATTTTTATCTTTGAATCATTTCAGCCAAAGACTATAAATCGTACTTTATAATTAATAAGCTATAATTATAGTCTTGTTCTTCAGTAAGATTTCTTCACTCGATTTTTCTTCAGTTGCTAGAAAATATTTAAAATGTTGAATAAATCCCATAAATATTTTCCAATAATTTTCATAGAGATGATTTTTAAATAGATAATATACCTTTATAATAACCAACCATCGCTACAGTAAAAAGTACAAAACCTACTACAGTACTTTTTATTAGGTTTGAAAAAATTCCAATAAATTATTAACTTTTTTAATGTTATTCGCAGATTGTTTTAACGATTTGGATTATAAGTCCTGCAAAAGTAATGACAATTCCAGTGTCTTCTTCAATCGAACCTGTTTCAATGGAACGTATGCTGCTTTAATGAATATCACCGAGGCAAACGAAACTTTAAGAGTGGCTCCTGCTCAAGAATATCTTAAGTAAATTATTTTTACTTGTAAATAACAAAATAAATTTCGGATTATTGTTGTTTATTTAATTAAATTCTTGAATTTTGATTCCTGAAAAGCTATGCTAAAGCTAACTCGAATTTTTAAAATATTATTATAGTAATAGTGCGCAAAATAATACTATTATTTGGCGCCATATTTCCTCCTGTAGGCGCATTTTAGAACTAAAAATTTCTTTTAGAATCTTTTTATCTACAACATAAATACCTGGCAAGTTCGATAACATTTCAAAATCATAATCACTTGGTATTTAACTACAAAATTATTTTTTAATGATAGACAATAAAATTTACTATAACATCTACTTGACATTATCATGGCGAAGTATATAAAATTATTTCAGTTTTTTTAACATAGAAAACAAGAAAATTATATTCATATTATCTTTAGAAAAAAGAATTATTGTTTCTTTTGATTTTGCTAATTTTATATTTATTTAAGAGAGAATATTTAAAATAAAACCATTTAATAATTTCTTTTTATTTTAGTAACTATATTTTGGATCGATCAGAAGGAATTGAAAATATGGGATACATTAAATGGCAATTGCTGGTCAGCTTGCTTGTTGCTTGGATTATTGTTGTAATTTGTCTCATTAAGGGAATTAAAACATCAGGAAAAGTAAAACTTTTACTGGTTTACTTCTTTATTTTAGTTTTTCCTCAGTTATGATAAATTACTTTTTTCAGGTTGTATACTTCACTGCAACATTCCCGTATGTTATATTGATCATCTTATTCATAAGAGGCATTACATTAGAAGGAGCAGTTGACGGAATTATCTTTTTCATAAAGCCTGATTTTCAAAAACTAGGTGATATTCAGGTAATTTATTTTTTAAAATTTATATTCTTTTTTAATGTTATATCGTATCGTATTAATTATTTATGAAAACTATTTGAGCCACTGTAGACTGTTTATTATTGTAATTACTGCAATTTCAATAGTAACTTGAAAACTTTTTAAAATAATTTCAATAATTTTAATGTTTAATTAATGAAGAAATGCAAATTATATGCAAAAATTTGATATAAAAAATGTCAAAAAATATATTTCACTTCATTCCAAAGGAGTTTTCTTAAATTATTAATAAAAATTATACGAGTATTTAATATTATTTATTATAAGAGTATTTAAATATATTTTAATTACTCTTATAATATTTTTTTTATATTTCCTTGCATTTGGAATATTTTTACTTGAAATGCTATTTTTTCTAACGTTGATGCGTAATGGTTAGATTTGGGACTCTATTTGGACACTTAAATAAACATTTAAAAAATAATTTTATATTAGAAAAATATAGATACTAATATATTCAAATTAAAAACAAGTATTATATTTTTATATATAATGAAAAAGTAGGTAAAATAAATTATAAAATTTTGAATACAGTATCATAACTTCATGGTCTTTTCAATTGATTACACTTATAGAAATGGCTTTGGTATACTGTACTTTCATAAGAGTTACATAATGACAATCACTAAATTCTTTCGGGTGCTTCAACATTTTTACTTTTCCTGCTGTTATATAATAAAGGGAATGTATGGTGATCGGTCAAAAAATGATCCCACAAGAGGACCTTGGAACGTCGAGATATCAAAAAAGTTGTTTTTTTCTGTACGTCTGGATGTTTATGTGTGGGGGAGATTGATTTTCCCCTCATTTTTAAGCTTAATAACTCCTGTGATTTTTGTCGAACATTTCTAAAATTTTACAAGGGAGTTTGTGCGTTAGGGATATTGACGTTATTAAATTTTGGTGTGAAAGGTCACGGGAGTGGAGATATAGAGTGGATGTGTCATATTTAGAGTGGTGTCAGACTAAATGAAGATTTTACTCGTTATTAGAATTTACAATTTTTTTTTTTNTATTATAAAACTAGCAGATAAGCATGGTGTGCTCGGGGAAAAAGTAACAATAGTGAAGATTAAGATTATTACATTATAGCCAATCTTATCCATTTTCACAGAATGCAAGAATTAGGTCCCCCGTTTCCAGACTAATTAGAGAATTTTTAGATGAGTCTAAAAATATGTTTGATTAACCTCAAAAACGCAAAAAACTGCATTTGCGCCTGAATCTTGCACATCGCTTTCTCTTAACACTTCCACTGTTAAGGAATACACTTCTTTCATCGCCACGTGGTACCCTACTAAAGCGCAGTTAAAAACAAAAAATTGCATCTGAAATAGTACAATAGAAGCCAAGTTCCTTAAAGTAAGCCTTAATCCTTTCCCTCTCCCCTGCAGGGGGATTTTGAAAAATCTCTTCTTAGTGTATATTCTCATGACGTACCCTAACTGTGTACCAAACTTCAACTTTCAACTCCTAACCGTTTGGGCTCTGCACTTATTACTATTAACAACCCATCTCGATTATATTATAAGATGGCAAAAAACTTAATTTTGAGGCTAGGGATGGGTTTTATAAAAAATTGTAAATGTTAATAACAAATAAAAGCATCATTAAGTCCAACCTTACTCAAGATGAGATACATGATCCTCCTTTATCTCCCCATTCCCACAACCTTTAACCATCAAAATTTAATAGCATAAATCCTCCTAATACACAAACCCCCTTGCAAAATTTCAGAAATTTCCAACAAAAAACACAGGAATTAAAATGCAACTATGCAGATGTGAGTGAGCGAGAATGTGTGTTAAGAAGAGGTGATGATGTTTCATGCACTGTTTCTTGCGCTCATTTATTATGACCACACAGACGAAAGCAAGAAACAGAGAGTGTGAAATGTCACCACCTCTTCTTGCCATATATTCTCACTTGCTCATATCTGAATAGTCATACCCTTCCCTTAAGCTTTAAACAGGATGAACAAAACTTTGCCCCACACACATCCATATGTATAGAAAAACCCCCAATTTTTTTTTGCATTTCTCGATGTTTCAAGATGTAGAGACCAAAAACATAGAAATCTTGGAGGGGTCATTTTTTGCCTGATCATTATACTTTCCCTCTGTTAACAGGGTGTAACAGGGAAAATGGTCATAACTTTTAAGGAATGATAGAACATGGTAAACGTAAAAAAGTAACAATTGTCGTAATGCAATGAGTGGTCAGAAGCCAAGTGATGCCGCAAAAGGGCATTTGCTGGTGAGAAGAGCAGTGTTTCGCACACATCGTTATTTGGAAGTTGCATGGTCACAGAGATGCAACAGTACAGTAATACTCTGAACTTACGCAATAGGTGGGACCGAGCGATAACTGTGTAAGTCCAGGTAAGTAAAGTTGTAATTATTTTAATTATTTTTATTTCCAAACTGATTTTAACCAGTTCTATAGTAAGAAAACATTCCAATAGACAATGTGCAAAGCTTTTTTTTTCAGTTTACAGCAGTATTTATTACATAAAATTTAAGTAAAGTTTAACATGTCGATCTTGCCCCGGTCTCCCCTAAATAAATTAAGTAAAATAATTATAGATGTGTTATACAGTGTAATCGCATTGTTTCGAAGTTTTTTTTTATTTAGGCAGATTTTTCCGTTTTAAACAAGTTATACTGTATTATTACTTAATTACACTAATTATTTACACTAAATTAATAGTTAGTTTTAATCTAAGTTTGCAATAGTAATCAATAATGAGTCATTTACAGAGAGCAAAACAAATCATTATTTTTTATACATAAAATTAATCTGAATTTTGTTTTATTAAATTTTTCAATGTTTAATTTAGGTATGGAATGATGCCGCTATTCAAGTTTTCTATTCATTTAGTATAGCTGGAGGCGGAATGATAACTTACGCCAGTTACAA
>NW_019387826.1:0-8931 GCF_000671375.1 Centruroides sculpturatus | reverse complement strand
TGCAGAATGTACAGTACTGTACAGTACATATTTATTTTTAATTCAGGATTAAAAATCAATTTACTAAACTTTTAAGAGGAGAAAAAAAATAATTTAGGATTTATATCTCCTATGAAATATTTATAAACTTCGATATCTTATTTATTTATTTTTAAATTCTTCCTATTGAATCTCTCCCGAAAAGCGTATCAAGCGAATAAATTACAGAATTTTATTAAGATATTCGTTTATAGATGGTCTATTACTTGATATTAATCTAATTTAAAGAAATTCTTGTTTTTTATGGGATGATGTCTCATTTTAACGTAATGGCACATAGAAAAAAAATTACTGATTTATCTAAAATCCTCTACATCTTCTCGATAAATTCTTCTTTTAAGCACGAAATTCTAACTTTATATGTAATATTTATGAAGTAAAATATGCAAAAATATGTTATTTTATTTAAATTAAAAGCTTCGAATAACTTAAAATATATTTAAATTGATAAAGGGTGGAGATTCAGCAGTAATTTCGTACAAACTTTGGGCNAATTCAATTATGAATTTAATATATATATATATATTAAATTCATCCAAACTCTTTAATTAGTAATTATATTTAGAGCAAGAAAATTAATTACATAGTCTGTATTATTTTTAGAATATAGAATCAGTGATAAATGGTGTTGAATAATTAAACAGTTGTTACATTTATAGAACTTTCTATTGCTTGGATTTTTATAATTCCACATAATGTAGAGAAAATCCTATTTAATGTAGGCCTACTTTATAACTTTAAGTAGAATGATTCTATTTTTGGTACAGTCGAATGTGATATTTTTAAAGTATACATTTCACAAAGAAAATTTGAAGAAAATAAAATTTTATCATCGATTTTTAAGCTATCGGAATGAAAAGTTTAATGCAATATCGAATAAAAAATCATCCGAAAAGCTTCTTTCGAAATTAAAAATATATATAAATTTAAGCTTAAAAGAATCGTTATTTTATAAAATATAATAGATTTATTTAATAATAATATTAATTTTTATAATGTAAAAGAAGAAATTTTAGTTTAAAACAGGAAAGTTTTTATAAGTTTTGCGCTATTTAATCTATGGTTAATTTGTTTATAACATTGCAAATATCGTTAAGAAGCGCTCGAGAAATTAAGATTTTTATAGAAAATTTATAGAAAATTGATAAATAATTGAAAAAAATATATAATAATAATAATGAGAGAATATTATCTGATGGAAAAAAAATAATCAGACTTAGCTAATCGAGCTACGAATGATGTCATTGTTATTCCTTTCGACCACATTTCTTAACGACCAATAAGGCATTTGCTACTATTTTACTTTGGTTTCTATCTTCTTAACAAGATTTTTTAAAAGATACTTTGCGTCTTTACGGTCCCTAAACATGATTTAAAGTTTTATATAGCTTAAGGTTATTGCAAATAAGTCTAGTTTGAGGTTAATTGCAACAACCGACTCGATTCTATCCTATCGTAAAAGTTAGTGTCAGTTGTAGAGTCATCCATTTCCTGTAAAATACACGTTAAACATTGCTTATTCGTATATTAATGTAACTGTAACTCTTCTTCTTTTGTTTTTGATTTTTTTTTTGTAGTTTCACAGGTTACATAGGAAGTGTATGAGAAAGATTTGAATATTTTGCAAGCGCTTTATTAACTAAAATACATTTTTTCTGGATAGCAAATCAGTGGAGAATATATTTTAATATCAAATTAATTATATTTATAAAGAATTTTAAGATTAAAATGTGTAGTTGTTGGGAGAAAAAGCGAGAAAAAAATCGACGTTAAAGAAGAAAGATCCCATAAATAGTTTATAGGCCTTTATGTAGCTAGAAAAGTTTTATAAGAAGGAAAAATCTTTATTAAATCATTTAAAAGCACTAGTGAAACACATTTTTAATCTCTAAAGATAATTCGAAGAGTTTTACAATATTACAAATATTGTTAGAAAGAAAAATTGAGTCGAAAACAGTTATTAATAGATGAGCTAATTATGGATTAATAAGAATACAATCGAAGATTTAGAGAAAAGAATCTTTGAAAAATCACTAATTGGTCCAAGGACTTGTTTACATTTGAACGCATTAATGATCAGAATAAATTACAAAAGTCTTAAATATACCAAGAGAAAAAACTGTATTTTCTCTTTCGAGATTTATATAAGTTGTATCGTTTAGACGATACAACCACTTAATACCCTTGTATGGAGTAATGTTAATTAATAGTTACAACGAATCCCACAGGGAGTAAACTAGCTTATTATCTATGGGGATTTGAGGAGATTTGAGGATTTCAATAGTCTCCCAAGAGTCGTTAGCATGGATAGGAATTAAAGGATGTTGGTGGAAAAACAGTTTGGCTCATTAATCCATCGTCACGATCATTGGTCAGAAATATCTCGTTTTTTTTTTCCTAATTTATTGGGTCAAACGATGACGATCTTCAGATTAAATCATGTCACTCTTTAAATAAGAGAATAAGAAATGCTATTCTTTCCATCCGGCTTGAATAATCTACTCGATTTTAAGCTTGGAAAATACATAATGTTAAAAATTAAGCAGGAATGGGAGATTCTAAAGTATTTCGAACGGCAGTGCTTTGTTATAATTCTATGTAGAACCTGTTTACATTTTAAATATGCTTCTGAACTAGACTATATATTTATAATTTATCGAGTTCCTTTCACATGTTACTCCATCTCTGACTTGATCAACATAGCATCGGGGAGATGTATATATATATATATATATATTTGTAGTTTTCTTACTGGTTTGAATGGAATATTATTACGTACAAGTATGACAGATTTGTTGACAGTTTAAACACAGTTCAATTTAGAAATATAGAGTGGTGACAAGTAAGAATCAATAAGTTGACAAACAATATTACCTTCGAATCGACACCATGTCACATTGTACGTTTGAAAGAGAACAAAGGAAATCTCCATTGGTCCAGAATAGGATAGAATGTCAGCCGTGTCATTCTTAATTTAAAATATATTAGATACATATTCAAATATCTAAAAAAATTATCTATCATATGTAAAACATTCTGATATTTTGAGTGATAACAGGAAATTGAAAGAGTCACATTTTTCCTTTTTTTTCCACTTCTTCTTCTCTAGTTGAAAATTTATTACCAAGACAATCCTATCACTTTAACAATTAAGATAACAAGTTTACTTTTCATTTTGCTAGCTTCTTTGCTCCTTTATTTGTAAACAAATTATTCCTTTCCAAATATTTTAAATGTAATAAATCTGAGATTAAATCAGAGCACAGAGGCAATGACTTTGATACATCACATTTATCTATTTTATTTAATTAACACGATTTTTAACAATAATTTAATCATTTGTATACTTGATTTATTAGCTGAAATTTTGATATTTTTACGACTAAAAACAAAATATAATCGCTGTTATCGCATTTAAAGCTCCTTATGTAATGCTAACCTATGACATCTGGCTATGTCTTTAGGTTTTTCAAGACAGCATTAACATCAAACTTTCTTAGATTTATAAGCCATATTCTTAAGTTTTTTTTAAGATAAATTAAGCTATTTACAAGGATATCTTATACTTTACGACATTTACAAGTTCTAAACGATTTTTAAAATGCTGACAACCATTTTTAGGGTGTTTTTAGGAGATATTTTATCAAATAGGAAATTTTAGGAATGCAAAAACTATGTAAAATAGGGTGTAACTTACCTGGTCTTTCTCGACGAATCCAACAAATGCTGTTCTCTCCACTTCGACAGGCTGTCCCGATTTGTCATAAAGGGCAATCACAAAATGGAAAAAGTTGCTCTTCCTTAAGTTGGATGGAGGCTGTTTTTCGAAATGGGCACGACCTAACCCGATGCTGTAACAAGATGAAAATATCTTATCAGCGTATCTCGGCAATCTACCAAAGGATGCGTATTTATAATAAAGTTTTGTTTATAAACATCGTTCTTTATTAAATTGTGTCGACGCCAATTTTTCTGTTTGTTTTTGCAAAAGTAAAGATCGAAAGTTAAACATTAAGCGCGAAACTCGACGCAGGGTTTGAATACAAACCACTGGAGATTTTGCTTAACAGCGATGCGTGATCTATCCCGTGCAGCTGGATAAGAGAAAAAGGCAAAATAGAAGGAAGAACGAAGATCAAGCGCGATCTTCATTAGTACTTAGGTAAACGGCGGGTAAAGAGTAGCATTGTGGGCCTGGACGTGGCATTTAATGTTAGAAAAATGAAAAGAATCGCAGTCGGTGAAGTGTAGTCGTCAATTTGTCGAAAGACAAGGTCCCCAGACTCAAATTGAAGGCGAAACGGGTCATTAAGTGGCCCGAGGGTTATTAAGCAACGACTCACGACTCTGCAAAACCGACCTCTGGGACATAGCGTTCTTTTATCAACCGGCGCTACATTTTCTCCACATGTTGGTCTTAGTCAATCGGGAACAAAATCATTACTTACCTGGTTGGATTTTGGTCTAACATAGCGGGTTGCATCCAACCACCTCTGACACTTCCTAACTGGGTGTTGAGAGGTTCTTCCTTCAAAGTCGCCATGGGACCCCTTGGTTGGAGTCCCGTGTCTTGGAGTCCAAACATGGGCCTAAGTATCCTATTCCACACGGCGCCTTCACCCCCGTACTCGGCACAATCTTCTGTTAGGCCGTACAGGTTGTTGTATAGAAATCTTACAGTCCACCAAATAAAATTTCCGAGCTTTCGACGGCTGCGATCGCTACCTCATTAATATTACCGAATTGTCGGTAATTGCAACGTAGCAATGACCAGGTGAGAAGTTACTAGGACCGAATGTCCATAGCGCCGTAGCACGACGTAGCCCGATAGACGACTGAGTGGCCCCTTAAGAGTTGTCTGAGCAGGATGGGTGTGCGCTTTACCCACACTCCCGGTTGTTGACAAAGTGAGGGGCCGTCTATACTATCCCCTGCGTGGACGTCTCAGTTACAGCAGCACTGATTGCCTCTTCCACTTCAGACCAAAGTTACAGTCGGCACATCTAATCACACACGGGTGGTGTGCTAGTCGCTCAGACGTTGGTAAAGTAAATGGCGATTTGGCTGTACCAACCCTCTCGGGGTTGGCTTTTGTGCGCAGCCCAGCGAACGAAGTAACAGGCGCCTCCCTCAGGAATACGCCCCTTGGGAACGGTTGGTAGGCGCGCCAACAGGTGACTGACACTAGGCACGCCTCGGAACCGCCTCACGTCCAATAGCGAATCGTGACGTTGCCAACTGCCCAATGGAGGCGAATGCAGTAGTCATACAATTTACGCCCACTTAGGAGAGATTAGCATAATATCAACATCGTATCTAGCATCAGCTGTTGGTGCACGTGGTCTGTAAACATTGATTTTTCCTTCTTTTCTGCTTCTAGCTAAAAAGCCTAGCACTGCCCGAAATTATTTATTATCTATATCATTTTGTTGGCGCGAATTAAGTTTTGTAGATATTGTGGCCGCACAATGCTACAACCCTTGTTTTCCTCCGCATTATATTTGTTGTTTCATCGAATGATAGATTCTACCGTAGATGCTGCTAATATTTTTCCATCGCCTTTAGCTTGCTTCTTGCATTCATTTAGGGAGATTGCCCGAGCCATTCATCACTTCAACCGTTAAACTACAAACTTCTTTGTTTCCCTCGATGATCTGTCCCCTTTGGGACTACATCATTTGCACTGGCTCTCGACCTCTATATGTTCTGCAGACAAACTATAATTTTTCATTTTTTTCCCTTAACTAATGCCAGAATATAAATTGCCAACAACGAGGCAACGTAACTTTTTTCCAAATAAACTTATTATCTTTGATACTTAGCTCTCTTTTAACGCCATCGCTTATTGCGCCTTGATTCAGGCTTATTCAAAATTGCTACAATAATAAAAATAAAGTAGCTGGCTTTAAAACTCCTTCAACAAAACTGATTTCAATTTTAAACTTATTAAGCTTATTGCGGCTTTAATAATTTACTTATGCAAATATTCAAATAGAACTACTTTACTATCGATTTTTTTTAAACCAGGTTAAAAATACTCTAGCATTTATCATTAAAAAACACGGTATTATTGCAACTTTAACATAATTTCTGATCTCTTAACACGAACCGTACAACACGCAATCGGCAAGAAAGTATAATTGAGCGGCTTATCAACTGCAAAGGAACAATAGTTTGCTTTAAAGGCAGCTGCATGGGATTATCACTTAATCTTGTTAGTAAAGTGGATTATACAAGCCAGAGAATGCAAAGTATTCGTCGGAAACATTCTTTGCCTATTGTAATATAAATTAAAAATATTTACAAGAAATTAGTTATAATTTGACCTTTTAACACAGTACAAATTGCCGCATTGATAAAAACAATACAGTGATTAGTATGTTAATTAAATGACTGATAAGTTTAGTAAAGGTAAGAATAACGAAAAAAATCCGTTTAAAAATTTAATTTTTCTCATCTTGGTTAATTTTAAAAACAGAAGAAAAATTTCACAATGGATCGATCCAGTAAAATAATTATAATAATTATTATTATGTAATAAATAATAATAATTATTATTATTTCAGAAGTCAAACAAATCGAATAGGAAATGCAAATATTATGCGAAATCATTTGAATCGAAGAAAGAATTTAAGAAAAATAAAAATAGATATAAATAAATAAATTTAATTTTGCCATAAGGATTAAATGAAAAACAAAAAATAAGTGAATTATTTACTTGTGCGCTGTTTGTTCTTGTCATTTTATATCTTTTTAGTTACTAAAAGATTTACTTCCGAAGTAAGCTATTTAATTAATGAAAAGTCACTTTTAAAATTTATTTTATCAGCCTTTCTTTTAAGATTAAAACATTTAAAGTCTGAAGTCTTATATGATAGATAAGTCTTGGAGAAAACAACTTAAAAGAGTTAAAACCGACATTTAAAAGTTAAAAAGGCGGAAACACTCTTCACAAAAAACTGCTGAAAACTAACAAATTTTTAATAGATAAATTCATTTAATTATTCCAATTCTTCTCTACGATTTTCAGTGGATCGAAGTCTGTTCGTAGAAAGTTTAAATCGATCCGAATAAAACTTTAAAATATTTAAATATGAACCATTAAAATATATATTTCCTGAATTATGATGATAAAAATGGCACCTCAACTCTATATTTGTTAAAGAATTAATTAAATAGTTCTTTATTTTAAAAGTTCTCACATAATAAATGTAGAAAAGAATTTATTTCATAAAGTCTAAAATAAATTCTCGCATAAATAAAAAATAATTTGTATTTAATTATGAAAAATGGAAGATTTTAAATAGATGCTTATAGAATTTCAATTGAAGAAATATAAATTTCTTATAGAGCCTTTCAGAGACTCGGAGGAATGAGATGGAGACGAATCAATCACAAATGAACTTTTATTATTACTTTCTTCTTATTACAGTATTTATGTAAAGATTTAATTCGGGTCCTCTATTGAGGAAACTGGACCAAAAGACCATTGTGGTCTTATTAAAGTTAAATAATTAAAAATTTTTCAGCTTTAAATAGATTATGCTAAGGAAACAAGGTATTGTTCTATTTATAAAAATCCTATAAATTATAATTCTAAAATATAGTGTGCAGTACATAAGCCGAGGATATAGAAAGACAAGGGAAATGTAACACAGGCTTTTGGATAAGTGAAGGAGCTCTTGGTTTATTGCTATCTAGTTTAGTTTCTAGAATGGAGTATGGGATCTATATTAGCTTAGTGGGAAGAATGATAAGATTATTAATAGAGAAATGACTTCCTATAACTAACTCTATTTAAGATGAAACAAACGAAGTTGCAGCTACTCATTCCACGTGTTTACTGCAAATTAATTGAATTAAAGTAAAAGAAATATTTTCCTATCATTGCATGAAAATCCTCTTATGAAAAAAGCTAAATATTTTTTTAAAAATCTTTATATAATTCCATAAATTTAACTTCTAATTTTTAAATTATTTTTAAAATCTTCTAGAATATTTGAAATGAAACGATTAAAAAAAAATAGTCTGAAAAATTGATAAAAAGCATCATCCTCATTTAAATTAGCGATATAAATAGTAAATGATATTATGAAAAATTTGATATGATAGAGAATTTATCACTAATATAATTTAAGTGAAATTGAATTTACTGTATATAAGATATGCAGGCCTGTATTTATTGTATATACTGTAATACAGTATACGTGCAGCGTTAAATTAGTTTACCCATCTTGTCGATTGACAGCGTAACGAATGGGAGATTCTATAGACATCAATGTATAGTACAAGCTTTCAAGATCAAGCTGACTTTCTAAGAAACTAAAATGTCCACGGGAGATGACCTCAATTACAAACGAAACTTTAAAAATTTATTCATAGAATACAGGTGAAAAAATTGTTTATACGCTATAAACAGCATATTTTGAAAAAATATCCTACATAATAAATTAAAATATAATAATTTCAAAAAAAAAAAATTGTAAGAATGTAAAATTTAAATTTCTACGCGATATTTTTGAAAATATCAATAGAATTACATAATTCATCCAAACTCTTTAATTAGTAATTATATTTAGAGCAAGAAAATTAATTACATAGTCTGTATTATTTTTAGAATATAGAATCAGTGATAAATGGTGTTGAATAATTAAACAGTTGTTACATTTATAGAACTTTCTATTGCTTGGATTTTTATAATTCCACATAATGTAGAGAAAATCCTATTTAATGTAGGCCTACTTTATAACTTTAAGTAGAATGATTCTATTTTTGGTACAGTCGAATGTGATATTTTTAAAGTATACATTTCACAAAGAAAATTTGAAGAAAATAAAATTTTATCATCGATTTTTAAGCTATCGGAATGAAAAGTTTAATGCAATATCGAAT
>NW_019387825.1:0-8959 GCF_000671375.1 Centruroides sculpturatus | reverse complement strand
AAAAAAAAAAAGTAAAACATAAGTAAACTAAATTTATACATTATTCACATGTTCTCATCTATGTGAGATTACAATAAAAATGAATAAAAATTTCATAAAATGTGATTACATAATGCTGAATAATAACAAACAGTACAATATCCTTTACACAAAAATATAAGTCTCTTTCCTGGTGGAAGTAAGTTTTTCGTTACCTTGACAGTTGGGAAGTTGATGACAGTTGGTTGCCATTTGCAGGGCTTAAAGTGACTTGCTTTTTTTCATAAATGTGCTCAGGCATGAAATAGCGACCAGCACGCCCCCATACACCTTATCGTGTGACCGTGCGGGACATGATAAGGACTGTCATCTACACATGTACTGTACTGTACAGTACATGTATATAGGCTAACATAACAAGGAGCTTCCCGAGGCTTGCTACTCTATACATGCTGTAGGAATTTGCACGAGTTCTCTTTGCTTGTATCCTTGTGAAATACCGATATCTGCAGCACTGTGATACAATCACATGGCACTAAGGCATAAGTACACCTATAGTTTGGTGTTAGGAGTGATTTTTGTACAGCATTATTTTTAGCATTTGTATTTATTTAAGCACAGTGAATAAAAGAAATAAATGGATTTTATTTAATACTAACAGTAGAAACTCGTGTTTTAGCAATGGAAAATCGTATAGAATCCAATAGTTTCTTTCCAGTCTTTCTACTATTCTTCTTTGGCTTAAACAATGACATCACTTGTTCTTGACTACCGTAGAAAAACTGAAAATAATAATTGTTGAGTGATAATAAATTTGATTTCTACTGTTGTTATTAAATAAAACAATGAACACTCATTTAAAAGCTTGTATCTTTCTAGCACTCTGTAAAATTAAAGATCGCGCGAACCTCGTGCCAGAAAGTAAAAGATTTAAACTAGTATCCTAAATATTAATAATAACTTCTGTAGAGACAAAACCAAACTTTTGTCTTTGTCTAAAGATTAAGTGGGTGTTTATATATTTGGCATGCACCATGGTTTTCTGCTTTATAACGGTTTCCTTCATTTTTCATTTCGACAGAAACTACAACCTAAAGTAAACCACAGCGGCGTGCCGTCCATGGGAGCTGTGGAAGTGCCGCTTCCCTTGTATTTTCTAAAATATAAATACACATTGTGTGATTATTTTCATATTTTAATGTACTTTGAATTAATTAAAATTAATATTTTATTATAACCGCATTATTTATTTTATTAAAAGTTTATATACATGTGAAAAACAATGATAAGATTGAAGCCAATTTCCAGGGGCAGTCAGTTAATTGAGTGTCATTCTGATGCGCAATTAACTGATTGCCCTTGGAAGTTGGCTTATTACAGAAACACAGCTTCCTTATCATCGAATGTCACGGCATGCCGTTGGTGAACCGTGAGCAAGGCAAAGTGCACACTTAGGGAGGGCTGGCTTCTTAAAACTAACTCAAATGGTTTTGTGGTGTCATCTTGGGGACATAGGTTGTCTGACTTGGAGCTTTTCTGCACATTGTGTGCTTCCAATATCAGTGTATCTAGTAAAGGTTTCCATTCAATCTTCCAACATTCAAGCTATGAGAAACACAAATAAATGCTATGAAGCATTTGGTTTCAACCAGTTAAAACCCGTCACATGTGTGCTCATTCAAATATAAATTGCACACCTGCAGTCAATCTGGCACCAAATTAAAAAAAATCAATTTGTAAATATTTAATGTCGAAAAACTGACATTTTCACTTTAATTTAGCTTTTCGATGTGCTTCTAGTCGAACTCAGTCAAAAAAATATTTAATTTAATTATAATTTATTCAAGATTTTAATTTTTTAACACTAGAAGGTAATTAGCATAAATTTCACGGTGTCGTGTTTCATCNAAATATTTAATTTAATTATAATTTATTCAAGATTTTAATTTTTTAACACTAGAAGGTAATTAGCATAAATTTCACGGTGTCGTGTTTCATCTTTGCTCCCATTCAAATTTATTGTCCTAGACACGCGCTGATGTTTGTTTTTACTTCTACTGAAGTTTATGCTTTATCTTTGTATTATCTGAAGTTGCAGATATAAATGCATAAAACTTAATTTAAAAAATGTTTTTCTTAGATTTTAAAATTCAAAAATAAATTAAATATTATCGGAAATGCTAAACTATAAGTATAGTGTGTTTTACAATATTATTGCAAACAGATATGTTTATAAAATAATTGATTATATTTATTATTTTAATTTTTATAAATTATTTAATTTAATGCAACAGGACGTGCTCAGAATCAATTAATTAATATGGTGGCGGGACTCGATTCAATTACTTTTTCATTTCAGACATTTAATTAGTGTTACATTATGTGTAAAATTACATTAAATAATGTTTATTATAATTAATAAATCTATATAGGAATAATATCTGTCTGAATAAAACAAAGTGATTATAAAAAAAAAAGCATGCATTGCATTGCGATCGTTTGTAAGCGAAATTTTATAATTTAAGTTTTTAAAAACAGATTTTTATTTATATTTTCTGTAATTTGATCTGTAAATGCAAAAAAACTAAATTTATCAAATATCATCTCACTATAAATAATTTCAACATTTACTTATTGACATCAGATTTGTTAAATTTCACAGGATCACAGTGTTGTTTTTAAACTTTAGGGTAGTAAAGCTTTGTTTATTTTCTCCCTCAAAAGTACTGTAATACACTCTGTTGTCCTTCACAGTGGAATAAGGCAAACTGCTAATCGTTTTATTATTTTTTCATAAGCTTCTTTCTCTGTCAGATGTGGGGTCAAATGACTAACAAATTGTTTTATTATACTCGGGAATGTTTTCTTTTAGATTTGACAACTAGTATTGCCAGTAATGAATTTTGTATTTATTAAAAAAAATATTGATAAAATTACCAAATAAATGTTTGGGTCACAATTACTAAATGGTATTGCTACATAATGAATATAAATTTTAATTGTTGCAAAATTGAGTGTTAAATTTCTTTATCATGCAACTGATTGGGAAAGAGCAAAGGATAACATTGAAGCGAGGAAATCACCGCATTGTCAAAACAGCTGCAATGACTTATTTGAAATGAATTCGGATTGATCCTGTCATTGAAACCAGGAGAAAAAGATAGAATGTATAGCATTATAGTAAAGGTTACATATTCTACATTGTTATGTGCAACAATTGTGATTTAATAAAATAACAATCATGAGAGTACAGCACACTCATGCTGCCAGGAAATTTACTGCAGGTGGTGATAAGGTATTGATTTTTGTAAAATTTCTCTGGAAGAAAAGGTCACAAGTTTAAAAACTACTGTGGGAATCACTTCAGAACATTTGATGAATATTAGAAAGCCTGCAGTTCAACTGTTTATTTTTGAGAAAATAAAAAAAAAAAGCCATGTATATGCTGGATACATACGTGCCTAGATGCAAGTTAATAAACGAAAATTCTTTAATTTATATATCACAGTCTCTTTGTATTTTTACATTCATACATTCATAAAATGAAAAAAGTACAAATATTATAGGGGACATGATGTCATAAAACTATATAAAATGATTAAAAATTACCAATGGAAAAAATTAAATTATTTCCAGGTCAAATTAGAATTCTTTAGAAGTTATTTGCTTTAAAATAACACGATTATAAGCGTTTATTTGACCTGAAGAATTCTGCTGGGATGCCAAAATGCCCAACTACTGCTAAAGTAGTCAAAGGGTTGTTAGCTCTCAGTCATGGCAATGCAGATGTTGAAAGAGCTCCATTTGTAGATGGGTTCTGACAGAAGACAGATCCTCTGTCAAAATGAATGATGAATTAATTCATTGTTGATAGTAAAAGATAGACTCCGTGTATACAACAATAATGCCTTTTTGGTACCAATGACAAAAGTTACTTGGGTTGACCCACAATGCATATGCTACTTACAAGGCCTTTTTGAACAAGCAGAGTAAACTGAAAGAAGAAAAAGTAAAGCAAAAAAAGAAAGAAGGGAGAAAAAAGAAGAGGATAAAATAAAAGCACTTGAACAGTTGTACAGGGGAGAGAGAAAATTGATACTTTTTAATTACAAATTTTTTTAAACAAGAAATCAAAATCAAAAAATGTACATTGAAATAAATGGCATTTGAAATTTGACATATTATATGGAGACACATTCTAGTAGTTACATTACTCTTCCATTTCCTTTGCTATCTAACGGTGGGAACTCTGTACGGGGCACATGAAAACTTAATGCAGGCCCATTCTGGCTTAATGCAGTCTTACTGGTCACTTTTCTGGAGTATAAACTCAGCCTAACTATTTTCATATTTACTTTTTTCAGTCCAATTAAAAATCAATCTAATGTGAGACCTGAATAGGCCCCGTGTCTAAAATAGTAATTTTATTAATAATGTTAATATTTTGTTATAAAATATTCTTTCATTTGGGTGAGAAAAATGACGTTTTAGAGTGGGAAAAATAGATAACAGATGTTACTTCCTTTCAGAGAAGTTAGTACATCCTCTGTTTTTCCCTTATCTGCGAAAACTCTCGCTTTGATGGGAAATGTTTACCCCTCACATATTCCCCTTTCCATCCGTTCTCATGGAGGAATCTTGGCATGATGATTGGTCGCCGATCGTGACATTTAGAGGAAATTTGTCAGAATTCGGGGAGTTCATCGACAGATCTGGAAGTGTCCGGACTCCACACATTTTCCTCCTGATGACCAACGCCCTTAGACGAGTCACACAGAATAATTCCAGAGTTAGCACTTAGAAGTTATACTTTGATTTTGTGCACATATCGATCTCCCATGGAAAGAAGTAAATGAACTTTATCTCCGAAGTGTCCCTTGCCTACAGAGAAGAAGACGAACAACAACTAAACCAGGTTGTATGTTTTATAACGATATTGTAATCTCTCTCTCGATCTTGTATCGGTTATAATAGGGTCGCGTCTCTCTCGATTTATATCATTCTTTCATTTGATATTTTGTATTAGTTTATATTTTCTTATGTTTTATTAAATTTACTATTGTTTGTTTATCAAATGAAATGACTCTTAATTTGTGTCTGAATCAGATCTCACACGCGTGTTTGTCTGCGGAATTTAATTGACAAACTGGTGTCAGTCCTGACGAGCATCTGGACTTCACAGTTCAGATCTACTAGCGATTATCGCTCTCCTATAAAAAGTAAGAGAACCGATCTCACGATCGCGTGCCCGTAACTGTGTTTATGTCCAGGCTAATCTCACACTAATATCATATGCAATGTTATTGATACAAAATGTTCATGTGTTTGTGTTTTTTTAATAACGCCTCTTTTAGTTTACTTTAATACTGTTAGCTTTTTTTCAGTGTGAACACTCTTTTCTCGCTTTTTTTCACTGCCATGACTGCTTTAATCCCTGCATTTGTGTCACTCTTTCGATGACCTGTTTTCTTTCCTTTCCTTGAAACGATGACTTTATTATTTCTCTGGACTTAATTGTTCTGTTGGACGATGGAATTTCTTAACATCATAGTCTGTAACTCTATATAATACTTCAAGGATCAATAGTTAGCCTAATACTTTAAAAGTTTATAAGTTCTTCATTAAAATGAACTTGTTAATCCATTTTGACACAACGAAAGTTCCTAAGAAACCTTCAAGGTCACAGTAGTATTACAACAAACAATACATTTTAATTACTCTCTCTCTCTCTTTCTTAAGCTTAATCTAGAACATGGGTCACCAAACTTTTTTGATCATCAACCCCCTACAAGTTTTTGAAACCTCATATCGACCCCCNTGTTTATCAAATGAAATGACTCTTAATTTGTGTCTGAATCAGATCTCACACGCGTGTTTGTCCGCGGAATTTAATTGACAAACTGGTGTCAGTCCTGACGAGCATCTGGACTTCACAGTTCAGATCTACTAGCGATTATCGCTCTCCTATAAAAAGTAAGAGAACCGATCTCACGATCGCGTGCCCGTAACTGTGTTTATGTCCAGGCTAATCTCACACTAATATCATATGCAATGTTATTGATACAAAATGTTCATGTGTTTGTGTTTTTTTAATAACGCCTCTTTTAGTTTACTTTAATACTGTTAGCTTTTTTTCAGTGTGAACACTCTTTTCTCGCTTTTTTTCACTGCCATGACTGCTTTAATCCCTGCATTTGTGTCACTCTTTCGATGACCTGTTTTCTTTCCTTTCCTTGAAACGATGACTTTATTATTTCTCTGGACTTAATTGTTCTGTTGGACGATGGAATTTCTTAACATCATAGTCTGTAACTCTATATAATACTTCAAGGATCAATAGTTAGCCTAATACTTTAAAAGTTTATAAGTTCTTCATTAAAATGAACTTGTTAATCCATTTTGACACAACGAAAGTTCCTAAGAAACCTTCAAGGTCACAGTAGTATTACAACAAACAATACATTTTAATTACTCTCTCTCTCTCTTTCTTAAGCTTAATCTAGAACATGGGTCACCAAACTTTTTTGATCATCAACCCCCTACAAGTTTTTGAAACCTCATATCGACCCCCCCACCAAAAAGTTTGTGTTACAAGCAAAATGAAGCACTTACTATTTTAATACATTTTTTTTAATTATGCTTTTTTTTTTCATTTATTGTATATATGTTAATAATAATTTTTGTAACTGACAATCAGTGAGATGGATAAGCTTGATGCTTAGCTCCCTCTTATCCTTAGCTTAAGCTTGATAATCAAACCCCCAATAATGTTATATCGATTACTTTGGCGACCCCTGATCTAGAATAACTAATGATAAAAATATACAATCTATTTGCTTCTCAATGATATAGTTTAATCAATTTTACAGAGAGAAATACTCATAGTTCAAGATATCTATGCCAATAGGATATGAGCTATTTCCTATTGCTCTAAGTTACATTATCTAAAGTTCTATACTGTATTTGGTAGTTATATAATAATATATAGGGAGTATAAATGACAAATAAAATTGCAAATATATAGGTTCTTTTAATATTAAAATTATTCCACTAATAGTTTAACTCTATCAATGCCTTATTCTATCCCTTTAAATTCAACTCAATAGTGAAATTACAAATGCGGATTATACACTTCAATTATCCTTAATTAAAACGATCAATTAAATTCATATATATGTGGATCTATAACAAACGATCAATGTAGTACAATATAAAAAAAAAAAATAAATCTAATATCTGACTTTCCTTTCAAGATAAGTTCAATTGGGCAATCATTGAAATTGCGTTGGACTCATAGATTATTTGTAATTTCTAAATCGAAATGATAAAATTCGTAGCTAAATGTATGTACTGCGAGTCATAATTTATTCCTTCATTAATCTATTTATCTCAACTCCCTTTTCTTCAAAATTTACTCTATTTTTGCAAATTTTGAATGTTTGTAACTACAATCTAGTCAGCATATGATTGTCTACTTCCAACATATATGAGGTTGTTGTACTATGCTCGAGAGCAACTTCCTCTATGACGACTTCCTTTCAGTCTGGGAGTAAGTTGCGGTTTTATCTATAGTGTTATCTCCTGTATTTTGCCTTTCTTTCAATTAATATTTTCTTGCATATTTACTCAATTCATTTTATCACTACTACTATATCAATTTCTCCTTCTCTATAACAGCGCATTTTGCCAATCCTCTAATTTTGTTGGGTTTCATTATCGGATAATTTGCATGTCTATCTTCATTAGATACGAGTGTGCGACTTCGTTTTAATTCAGTACTAGATTGTTTTCTCACGAATGGCTTTTTCATGTACTGTCTTGTTAGATTGACTTAAAATAATTGTAAGGACAAACATCAGCAAACTTATGAACTTTTGTAAATAAACTATGTTCTTCATGCAGTTTGTTTCTAATTTTTCTTCATTCTCAGTTCCTTCTTTTCCCATTTTATGTCTTAAGTTAGCATTGTCTATTGGGTCATCTACTTTCTTTTTCTGCATAGGCTTATCGGAAAGCTTTTTTTTTCTTATGTCCTTTTTCTTGTTTCATGGTGCACTTTAATTTTGTATCCTTAGCTAATTTTGTTTGTATAATGACTTGCTTTAGTTTTTCTATTATTTTCCATATGTCCATTCTGTCTATGGCGTCTGCTGTGAGGAGACACTCGAATGCTTTTAAGAATGTTTGTTCCCGAATACTGTCAGCTATTTTCTCTATTGTTTTGACTCTTTCTCCCTTTTCTTTTTATGTGAGGCGAACAGTAATGAACTTCTTTTCCATTTTGCAAGATTATCCGATTATTTTGAGTATCTATTTCTGTTTTCTCCTTCTAATATATCTCAACCAATTATTCCCATACAAGGGGCTGTTACTTCTGGTTGTACTATCCGACATGTGTTTGTGAATTTGTGCCCCTGTAGCTTAAATATCAGTGCAGCAACACCTATCACTTGTACAACATTTCCTGGGAAAATCTCTAATTCAGATTTTTCTCCAAATATTACAGGTGTCTTCTCCACTATCGCTCTGCTAACTCTTTTGATATGACTGTGGTTTCAGCATTCCAGTCTAATTTCATCTTTGTAGGGATATTATTGAAATAAATTAATATGTAGGGATCCTTTCTTGACTTAATGGCGGACAATTTCCCGTTCCACCAATCACTTTCTCTGATTTGATAATTCCTTGTGTCTCGGCACGGGCAGAAATGTTTAACTCTATACAGATCTCGCCTCTCATAATGGAAGTGCAAATTTTTATATCTATTATTTTGCTCCTTTTTAGTATTTTCTATAGTCTCTTTTCTTTTTAAAAATTGTAGCCTTTCCTCCAATTTTTCTAATTGTTTTTGTAACTCTTGCACTTCATTTATATATATATACATACATATACATTCTTTCCCTCTAAGGCAGTGATGGGCAAACTTTTTAAAGAGCGGGCCAAAGGAAAAGAAGAAAACTTTAGGCGGGCCAATATAATT
>NW_019387824.1:0-8943 GCF_000671375.1 Centruroides sculpturatus | reverse complement strand
AAAAGGTTAAAATAAAAAAATATTAAAAAAATCACGATGAATGGAAAATATTGTGTCGCCATCTGTCGAAAAAAATAGTAAACTTAAAAAAATCTCGATTCTAATGAAAGAAAATATTTTGAGTTTATCAGGATATTTTAGGTGAAAGAAAATTAATAATTTTCATTAGATTAATTATCAGAACAGTTTTACTTAAGATAAAGGCATATGATAAGATAGAAAATGTCGCTAATAACTTCTAATTGGAAGCTTATCTAAATATAATCATGTATGCCACTTAAATTTTTAAACGGTCTAGATAACAAGTGATTGATTAATGTTTGTTTTTAATATATGTAAGACCTTTTTTTAATCTTTAACTTCCTGATAAAACTTCATTTTCATTTAAATAAATTTAAAAATAAAATAAAATAAAATTATAAAGTTAAATTTAAAATACAGATTACGTCACGATCACGTGACCTGTAGCAACAAAAGTCTGGTAAATTATGCGAATACTTTATTTTAAAAAAAAGAAATCCCCAGGAAGTTTTTCGTACACGAATTTTTTTTTTTCGTCCCTTTCGAAATTATGGTAATTTTAAATAAAGTTTTTTTTTTTTTTTAGATAATGTTTATACCGGGAAGATAAAACTTTTAAAAAATATCATTTATGTGAAATCTGCAGATCGTAACTCGTAACTGTATGTTTAATGGAGGGCAGATGTTTCTGTCGTTCCGTATGTTTCCGTGATTATAGACACCAGGGGGAGCACGGATATTGTAGCCGGTGAGTTTCTTCGAAAATGTCGCTTTGTAGCACGCTAGTCACGCAATCTAGCGCAACTTATAATTCACTAGCGCCATCTATGGAGTGGAAATATTGCCGATAAGCAAAACGGCCTTTCTAGGAAAAGTGCCTACCTCCTCTCTCTCTCTCTCTTTTTCATTATACATTCGCCAACAAACCGCCTGAGATATAATTTGCTTAAGCACGGACAAACCTTTTAAAAACCTACTTCTACATCTAAAATATAATCTCTAATGCCATCGACGGAGATTGAAACAATGGATAAACAAGAAGAAACCGTGATAATTTAGCATATTTACTATAAAAAAATAAATAAACGTAAACTTACGAGTTAACTAATTAATGGACATCTTCACTAGGAAAAAAAAAAATATATATATATATATATATACACTCCTACGTAAGGTCGTGTGTAGGTTTTGAGGGGCCTCTGGAAAAAGTTATTAGTGAGGCCCTAAAAAACATTTTTTAAANGAAAAGTACTCAAATAACTCCCCCCCAAACAGTATATGCTTGTGTATTATATATATTTTCACCCCTCTCAAATGGGTAAAATATCCCCCCCGAGAATGTTTTCTGTAAGAAATACTGCTAAGTTCTATTATCGAATAAGTTATATATACTATTATGCCTAATAAACTTGTACAGTACATAATCTATATCAGTAAAGGGAATGAAAGAATGAATAATAGTATAAATATTAATGAATAAAAACAGTTATAATTGTAAATTTAAGTATTAAGATGATAATAAATTAAACTTCACAATTACATTTCAATTCATAATTGTATTATATTATAATCCAATTACCTTGATAAGAGATAAATTATCTTATAAAATATATTAGAGTATCTTTAATAGTATCTTAAGCAGGACGTGGCTACAACATTTGGCACCGGGGGAGTGGGCAAACTAAAACATGGCGCCTTTTGGATAAGCCTTTAGTGTGTGTGTGTGTGTATTTTCGACCGATTAAATCAGTAAATCTTCAAAAAAATAATAATAAAAACTCTTGTATGGATGTTTTTGTAGCTTCGTCCGTACGATATTCGTAAATCAATACGGTAGGTTGTTAATAATCAAAACACGAAAAACTGTTTTGTTGTAGTTGTAGTCAAGAAGTCCTCTTCGATTTTTGCATTCTCATTGTCAGTTTGAACAATGCCCTCAGCTGACTGGAGAAGCATTTTTTACACGAAAATCAATATTACTATAATCGATAAAAGACCTGAATGGGTAAAACTTCTAAATAAAGATTTTGTGATTGATGCTGGGGATATCAGTTACAATTTTCTTATACCCTTTATCTACATCATCAAGTTAAACATTTTAATAAATTAACCGACATCAAACAGATTTAAACAATTGAAAAAAAAAATTATCAGATTTTATATTACTTATTCTCTTTCAAAATTATTTAAAAAAAAATATAAATAAATAAATAAATACATTGTGCTTATAATTGAATGAGACACGAGAATGTCTGACTGACTCGTCGTCGCTCAATTTTATTTATTTATTTATTAAATTAAACAGTAATAAAATTAATATTAAGATAATGTATATGGGCTATACTTAAGCTATCAAACGGGTCTATTTTATTATTAGATAATCGGAAATCCTCCCGTTTTTCATCATTACTTTTTTTTTTTTTTCAATTTTAATACGAGCATCCTGTTAGGTTTATTCCTATCCAAATGTGGCATTGCGTGTCCTACACACATTTGTTGATTAAGACCATACAACTCGTAAAAGTAATATTACGTGACTATGAGAAAAAAAAATAGACTATATTTTTGCGAGTTTTTATATACCTTCCACGCTTAAGTAGAATTAAAAATAAATCTCTGTAACGGATAAAGTATTAAATTAGAAACTTTTTTCAATGGAGTAATGTAAGATTATTTAAGAAATTTATACGATTTAAATCCATTATTAAAGTGTTTTGAATAGATATAAGTGAGGAGATAGCTTAAGAAATATATCAGAGTTAGTTTTAACATTGCTGAAGGAGCAATTCGTAGAAAGATAAAAATGTTTTTACGATTTCTCTTTAATGCCGTTGAACCGAATCAGCCTCTAGCTACTTGTTTTACGTAGATAGAAGAGGCATATATCTTTATTTTTTCCCTTATTTTTATTCTTAGTAGAATACTAACTTTGTGTTGTTTTTTTTTTTTTTTGGGGGGGGTCTTTACTAGGGTACTTTTTGCGACTCGGAATGTCACGGCAGCAATGACGTAAACTTTACTAATCCGGATTAGGATCAAATGGATTATGCAGAAAATCAAGGCATACACGTGACTAGGCAGGCTGGGAATGAAGAACGTGCACGAATTTAGGTTGGTGTTGACGTCGGTTGCGTGCGAATCCAACAATGGGGGGAATGGGTCCGCGTATCTGTTTAGTTTCCCACAAAATAAAATTGCCAAGTTAAAATTCCTTACCGAAAATTGCTATCTTCAAGTTACACGCGCGCCTACGAAAATTCTGTAAAAGAGGTCCCGAAAGAAAGAAAAAAAAATGTTTTTTTATTTTAGGTCTCATTCTTGGGATGTAACCGATTAGGCTGTAACTATATTAATGACTTTTATGTAAACATAATGTTCTTTCGTGAGTCTTTTTTTTCACCTCGGAATTTATGAGATATTATTATTCAACTTTTACAACCCACTGTCATCCTTCATAGCTCATAAACAATATATTGTTTGCATCTCCGTAGAGGTTATATTCGATTCTAGGGAGCTTAAGTCTAGATCAAGGATTTCTTTCAGAGGTGAGTCCGGAGAAACTACCACCCAGAGATTGAAAAGTACTCAAATAACTCCCCCCCAAACAGTATATGCTTGTGTATTATATATATTTTCACCCCTCTCAAATGGGTAAAATATCCCCCCCGAGAATGTTTTCTGTAAGAAATACTGCTAAGTTCTATTATCGAATAAGTTATATATACTATTATGCCTAATAAACTTGTACAGTACATAATCTATATCAGTAAAGGGAATGAAAGAATGAATAATAGTATAAATATTAATGAATNATATATATATATAGCCTATATATAAGAGAGAGAAAGAAAAATATACCTATTAATCTTAGTACAGTATATAGAATAATGTAAGATGAAAATATTTAAAATTAACTATAGTTATATTACATAATTGAAATATAAGTCAGTGTCCTTCTCAATTAAGACAGACTTTCTAGATATGTCTGGCGGTGTTTGAAGAGAATGGACCCATTTTAGCTAGAGGCTTGTCCTTGGGGATTCTAGGGGAACACTGTATCGATCTCAGGGGAGCTTAGATAAAAAACGGGGTAAAGATATTTAATGACAGTTGAGGTTCCTACAGTTCCGGTTCTCACACGGACGAAACTAGTGACCTTTCACCTCCGACCCCAGCTGGCCAGTCATTAGCTAAAAAAATCGGTAGGAAATCATCGGGTTCCTCCTAAGACTAAATGCTATACTATACCGTTAAGCTCTAACAAAGTAAAGCCTCCGGTATGTATTTGTTGTCAAGATACGATGATTTATGCTTTTTATTGATTGGAATACAGTTTTAAAAAGCCTAGAAAAATCCAGATCTAAGCATTTTAATTCAAGAAAACCAAGGCCTTAACCGAAATTAGGCCTTACACTTACGAATAACATCATCTACATCCTCTATAAAAGTTCAAAAAAACTAGAAAAAAATCCTCAATAGATTAAGGCCAATTAATTAAAAATAAACATCATTTAGTATTAATTAGTTCCATGAGTAGAATTATTTAGTTTATTGATAAAGGTTAGATTAGTTTTTCATTAATCCAACCGTGCAGTTGACATGTTCAAACTTATAATATAAACGAGTTAAACACGAAAAATAAGTTATTAAGCATATTTAATACGATTGATTGCATTATTTTTCATATAATTCCGAATAGATTATTGCTTATAATAGAATATAAAACATCGCATTATTAAATATATATATATATTTACTTTGCATTTTTAAAAGACATATTGATTTTTAAAGATCTATAATAAGGTTATTATATTATTAGCATCATTAATAGGCCAGGCGGTTTAATTCATCTTTTATGTAAATTTCCTTAAGCAAAAATATATTCTGCGGTATGTTTTCTACCAATTTCAATATTATATTATTAATTTACAGCTTATAAAAATTCTATAGGTTATAGTTAGAATAATTTTTATAAATATATTTTTTTTAGAATAAAATAGTAAATTATATTATAAATCGTTTATAATTACGTATTTTTATGCTACTATTCTGTTTTGAATATGAATCAACAAAAAAAGGGAGCATCTTTTGTATTATGATAAGTCAGCATAATGTTATATTGAAAATAATACGTGTAAAAAGTTAATAAACATTGAAACTTTATCCTTAAAAATCCTCCAGAGATCCTCCCGAATCCTAAAGAGAAATCCCCGAAAATCCTCCAGAGAAATCCATGAGAATCCTCCAGAGAATCCCAAAAATTCGCCGAAAAAATCCTCCAGGACACTTTAAGTGTCTGCAGGATTTTCAGGGATTTTCTGAAGGATTTCGAGGGTTTTCCGAAGGGTTTTAAAGGTAAATTTTTGTGGCAGAAATAATTATAATAATTAACATTCACAATCGAAAGTGCATTTATTCTATTGGTAATTCTTATCAATGACGAATGGCACTTAATATTATTTGAGGGAGAAAATAAAACTGCCAATATTATTTATATACAGTGAACAACCGACATTATCAATGAGATATCAACATCACCATTGGTAAAGTGTATCTTCCATCTTGAAGACAACGACATCTGCCGGAGTTATTTTAAACCAATGCCTTCAAGCTAAGTGTTACTTCTTAACAATGATTTACTGTTTTCTCTAACAGTTACGGGGATTGGTTGTCGATAACATTACGTCATATCCAGTAAAGTTTACCATAACTAGAGTAAAGTTTATAGTTTGTGGATAATAATTTGTAAAAAAATATAAACGTTTTACTTACCGTTTTGTAGTGTTAGAAAGACACAATACGAGTATTTGAATGAAGTATTATGTCGAGCAGACGGATAAAACGAAAGTAGATATTCTATAAAGTGTGGTAAAAGTGAATGAAATAGACATTTCCAGTATCAGGGTTGATTGAAATCGGTATTGTCAGTTGCACAACTAACCACGTGTAAAACACGTGTTTTCTAGACATTAGTAAACAATGTAACCGGATTTTTGTCATCCTACATACACCATCCATACAGACACACACCATCAGGTATAGTACGTGCGGACTGATGCATCTAGCAGTGTTTCTGTGACTTTTATACATTATAGGGGGGAATCAGATGACGTGGGGAAGGGAAGATATCATAAACGTGCAAATTGTACTTTAATCACCATGCCAGACTGCTAGCGAATGCTGACTGTACTTTGTACTTCAATTAACTTACAGACAGACTCTATCATTTGATGCATTTAACAGGCTCCTCGCCCTACGTCCTTAAGTCAGTCCACAAAAGGGACATGCATCAAATTGGCATTGGCGAGTGAGATTGGTCGGATAACAGCATGTTTCTGGCTCATGAAGTACCGTGATTATTGCAATTGCCCGTGTGGGTAGCTTGGGGTTGAGTTAAACGGTTCTAAATGGTTAGTCATTTACATTGACTGCTCTTTGGTAGAAAAAGAAAACTAGATCAAGTAATGCCTTTGGAATATTTCATAATATGTCTCCTGTTTTTATATCATATGGAACACTTTTACACGTTCCAAAAATCTCTCCATATATACAATATTTATCATTTAATCACGATTAATTATTTTCACAATCGACTTTAAAGGGAAACAAATTTGAAAACGTTCTGCTGAATGCAAAAATCAAATTGTTCCAAGCGTTTAAACGAGTGACTACACATTACGAATACAAAATGAAGTCTTGCAAATTCATTAAAGACTAAAACCACTAAAAAATAAAATAAAACAACATTTATTTTAAAATATTCTCTCCATCTTTACGAAATAAATAAATAAAATAATATACAATAAAGTTATAAAACGAATGGCCTGCAGGTAAAATATTTGCATTCAGAAAATGTCTATGCACTAACAATTCAGGCAATCGTTGGAGAAGCGTATATACATTGTGAGTTTTTTTTTTGTACATATGGATTAATGATCGATGAGTTTGAGTAAATCGATAGACATTCGATCAATCATTAAAATCTTTAGATAATGTAGTCTATACTTTTTTATTAGATTCAACTCATTCTGTTTATCTCATTCTAAAAAAAATGCTCCAAAATCAGAATTTCCCTCCAAGGAGGTTATCTAATTGTCGGATCCTATCTTAAATAAGAATGCAAATTAATCATTAAAGATTCTAAAAGACTAAAATTAGCCCAGTTAGCAACCTATATATATATATAGGCCTTTAGTGAATGATATTTTAATACTGGAGAGTGGATTCTGAAATCTGCCTTAGAGTGACTGCTTTGGCAGTCGGGAGAAATGCAGAGGGAATGAGTGTAGTTAGCGGTGCCTGGATGGCGACCCATAATTTCCAGCTGTTAGCCTTAGCACGAGATCATTAGAAAATCTACCGCCTTTATTGAAGGTTTAGGCTGAGGAGAAGAGGCCCAGTCATTATCTGACTGTCCGACTGAGGGAGGAGATTTCTGTCGGTTCAGGGATGGTTCAAATTAAAGTTCTGTTTTTCCTATATCAGTGTGACAGTTTTCGGCGTGGGTGGGCCAAATATTTTAACCTGAAAACAAAGAATTATTGGGTGGAAAAACTGTAGTCAACACAATGGGTTAAATACCTTCAACATCGAGCCCTAACTTAACTAGTTAAATACGCTATTTATTTATTTATTTATTTATTATTAAACAAAAAAAAAAATAATCGGATAATCAACAGTTTTTAAATTGGTTAAAACTCTTTATTTAGAACAAATGCAACAGTGTTAGTTAAATCACGTGATTAATGATCGATGATCGCAATCAATCAGCATCATCAAATCACAACATGGTAGAAAGAGGAACTCATCATAGCTAATAATTAATTTGGAATGTGTTTTGAAATTTGAAATTATAGTGAAGCTAACTTGTTACATCACATTTGACCCAATAAGTTCAAACTGTTTTAAATTATTACGTATTAGATCATAACTTAAGAAATTCTAAAAAAAAAAAAAATATCCTTTTCCTAAATACAAAATTAAAATATCTTTCTTCTCCTTAATCAAAATAACACCCATAAAATAAACTAAAATAACATTTCCCCCCCTTTTTTAAGGTATTAAATTTTACGGTAGGCTACAGTTTAACACTATGGCATTGTTTTTTTTTCTTTGTATGGAAAAAAAAAACTGGCAAATGATATATAAATGTATATATAACTTCTAATTAAATTAAAACGATTTAATGGAACTAGATCGATCATTTTACTTTTTCAAAAAGGTTGAACAATATACCAGTTCTCTAAATAATCATATGGATTAGTAGGTCCTATGAGCTTTATACTCACATTTAACCATGTTGTCTATTGTTGCGTCATACAATTGATACCAGTTAGGTTAGAGGTCAAGAAATCGCCCTGTCAGATTTTGAGACGTGCCCTGCTTCGCTGCCACCACAAAAGCCTCGCAGCCATCTTAGTCGATGTGGCACATGTGCAATCGTGTCACCATCTGGTGATAGAAATTCGAATTAAACGAAATCGACTTTACTATTATTTCGTATAATTACTAACCCCCCTCTTAAAAACACTCTTATATAATAATTTATACGTTAGTAAATTTAATTTTAATTTAAAAGTTTACAAATAAACATTGCTTTATTTGATAATTTTAATAATATGTATAGACAATGATTTGTTGACATCATTAATCTCTTGAATTTAATTAACAATATATTTTCGTGTTATAAACTACTAATTTACGTTATAATTAATAATTTATGAATTTTCTAGAAATTAAACACAATTATATTTCGTTTTCTACACACCAGATGGTACTACTGCTGATGGCCAGCAGATAGAATACATTGACATCACTACTGCTTCCATCTGGCGCATGAAAAAAAAATAAAACTTTTTTTTTATATTTAAATATTTTGAATAATAAAACAAATACAAATTAATTTTTAAAAATAACTTATAT
>NW_019387823.1:0-8926 GCF_000671375.1 Centruroides sculpturatus | reverse complement strand
GAATTTGAGGTACAAATTCTATTCCATGAAACACATGGAATTTGAGGTACAAATTCTATTCCATGAAACACATGGAATAGAATTTGTTCGATTGTGTTTCTAAAGTGTTTAGAATGTTTAAAAGGAAATTAAACCCATAACCAGTATTGTAACTTACCTCTAATTACAAACATTATAAAAAAAATCATTACAATAATTTTAAAATGCAGTTTATTAGTAATTACTCGTGGAAATCGAAATCTACAATCATTTGTGAAAATTACGCAGAGATCGTTTATTATAGAATGTCGATAAATTCTCACATTTAGTTTGAATTTTAAACTGCAATACATTTATAAGAACAAACTTTTAAAGGAACCACACATGCATTTTTACAATTACATATTATATAATAATTAATTATTTTTATTATATAGCCTACAAATTTTTAATTAAAATATTATATTTTAATTAAAAATGGCTATGCAGGCATTTTATATATATATATATATACAGGCATTCTATCATTTACATCATTTACATTTCATATTATATTAAATATTTAAAGAAATTAGTAACAATAAAATAACAAACCTTTAACTAATATTTGCATTTATTTATAATTTAGTGTAAAATAAAATTATTTAAATATAAATAAAATCTATTACTCTTATGCCATGTTTAAAGTATACAACATGAAATAACACGTGAAAATGCCGACCCTCTCATAATAAGTCGAAGTGCACAGATAACACGCAAAGCTTCGCGGATGAAACCGAATAAAAGATTATTTATTTATTTTTATTATATTTCGTGAACAAATTGCGTGAAAATATTTTCTAGTATAAAATAATGGCTGTATATATACATTGTGTGTAAGTAAATCTGTTTGTTTATGTCTATACTCGCATTAAAGAACCTAATATTAACATACAAAACGGGTTTTTATGCAATCATTTACATCAAATATGTAAAAAACATTTGGCTTGACGTCATTTTTATAAAAAAAATGATGACGTCAAGCCAAGGAAATTGTGTGTTTTGTATCACTTTTTTTTATTATCAAGTAAAACAATTTATTTTAAGTAAACCGTACAAATTTCGAACTCTTGGTAATGGTATTTAGATTTTCTATATCAATTCCACCGGAAAAAAAAATGTATTTATCAAATAATTAATTTTTATTCAAGTTCTCCATTGTTCGCTAGACAGATGGAAATAATTCATTTCATAAATCCTGTCATCCCGCTCCATCTAGCGGTTACAAAAAGAATTATATAATGAAAATAAAATTTGTAAACGTTTGTTGGAAAGAGATAAGAACAGGCGGTTAAATACTTGAATTGTTTTTTGTGGATGTACAGAAATAGCTTCTCCTCCCTCCAGTCTCATATTTTGTATTAATAACGAACACATTTTAAAGATTCACTTGTATTTTCGGTTAGGATTTTTTTCGTTTTTATTAAAAACTACGATTGCTCTCGAGAGAGACTGTGATAAATTTTAAAAAATATGGCTATTTAGTTGAAATTAAAGCTACTCTTTCCATCTAGTAGTGTTATTTAGATTCAAATAACAATTATTTAAAGTGAAGTTATGTACAAAACAATTATATAAACCGAAAAAAGTATGGTGTGTCTTTAATACTAACGTTGTAAGAATTTGATCAACAATCATAAAAGAAACGTAAATATTTTATAAAATATCTTTTAAGCTATTTATATATTATAATAAATCAGTTATGTATAATGGATTTCATGCAATAATCTTGGCAAATGTTTCCTCGGATCGAATTATGCGCATAATTTGAATCTTTCGATTTATTATATGTATTTTTTTTACACACGAATTAATATTGAATTTATGTCAGAAAGAGAAAAGTATTTTGCATTTTTTTAAGAAATAAATAGCTGATGATTATTGCTAGATATACAAGACACGTGTATTATGAACAATAGCGATTATTCATCCCAACAGGATTTAGACTGTGGCCCTAAATTTTAACATATAACAAGGGCCTTCCCCTCCACCAAATAATGATGCGTGTAAAAAGTATGAGGCCCTAATTGTTTAGTTTATGGACAAATAAAGCCATGTTTGTCACTAAACATAAAGCAGGAATGCATTTTCGATAAAGTTTAAATAATTCTGTATAAATTTATATTTAAAAACATTAAAAAAATTGTTTATAAATACAGAAAATTTCAATAATTTGATTAATGTATTTAATAAAGATTTATTATAAATTTTTCAGATTATTTAAAAATATAAGTTACGACTCTTTATTGATTTTTAAAACTTTTGCAAGAGATATTTTACATACATTTATTATTAAGTTATATACATTAATCAAGTACTTCATCTCATGTATAGATTGTATGCAGAATTATTAATACAGGACTATTTTGTAAATTATAATTTATGGTAAAATTATTCCCTGTATGAAATATCGTTATCGAATTTGATAATATGACAAGTTGTTTGAAAGAAAATTCATTATATTCTAGTTTATGGATGCGTTCGTACGACGGTAGCAGGATTGTACTTTTATATATAAAGAAAAGGGAAAAAAACAATTACTTAAATTTCAATTACTAAGAAATAAATTCATAAACCTCCGTATATGATAAAAAATTTATTCTTAGAGTTATTTCATCTTCTAATTCTATTTCAATTTAATGTAATTTTCGGATTACTGCTTTGTAATAGGAACAAAATAAACAAATCAATAACATCCTGCAAGAATAAAAATATGAAGTCGAGCGGTTTATGTGTATCTTGCTCTTAAATCAAGTAATATATAGCAAGAACGAAAAGAGAAAAAGATGATATAAATCACGTGATCAGAAAGAAAATTAAGGATCAAGGGCTCATTATGAAGAAACGTTGGTCATTTCGGTATTTATCCATTGATTGATTAGCAGCGGCAATAGAAAACGATAAAGCTTAATCTCTTTTTTTTTCCTTTTCTTTTCCTTTCTTTTCTTTTCTTTGGCAGTCAGCTACATTAACCTTAAGAAATTTATGTGTTTCGCTTCAATATTGCATCTACTTGACACTCGATCTAATCCTGATTAAAAGGCAAATTGTTTAGAGAGATGAGGATCGATGTCATTTGATATTAAGACTTACCGAAGAACTGATAAGAAACGGATAATGAGGAATTAATAAGTAAAGCTTATTCCAAATAAATTTTCTATCCGTTATATTAAAACAGAGTTTACTATCTTCTTAAGTGATGCTTACCGTTTATATATGTGTAATATTTCAGTAAATAGCTTGATCTATTCTGTGGACGAGGAAAACATCGTTCGTTATTTTGTGCATCGATTTGTCTTTCTTTCAAATATAATTAATTTGACTATTAACTAAGCGAAACAAACAATCACAGTTGATACATTTTTATTGTGTCTGTTCCTTTCGAGTCAGTTCGTCGATATCACTATTATTCCAATCAGGTATTGAGAGTACGCAGAATGGATTCAGGTTAGGAGTATGGGAACACGTGCCCTATGTAGAAAAATAAACATCAACAAGGGTCACACAGTCCAACTTACAGTAAGACGTGAGCTACTTTCAAGAATCAAAAGTTTCTTTGATCTACTACCACATTTTTAATCTGCTATAAAAGTTTATCCTACTATTATGCTGTAAAACAGTGTTTTTCAATTTGTGGGTCGCGACCCCCCTGGGAGTCGCGAAGCCTTACACGGGGGGGGGGTCGCGGGTAGAAGAAAAAGAGAAATGTTTGTAGGTCCTACACTACATTAAAAAAAGCTATAATTTCAGCGAGAATTACGGCCCACCCCAGAAAATGATAGCGGAAAAAGTGTTGAGCTGATTTCCAAAAGGAAATAAAAAGTAGAAAAGTAAAAGCTGAAAATTCAGATCCTAAAAAAAAAAAGAAAAAAGAAAAACAGAAAAAGAAAAAAGGTCAACAGTTCCCTGTGCCTAATGTTATAATTAAACGAAGTTTCATACTTTATGTGTTAAATTATTGTCGATTCTTCCGAAATTTTCATTTTAATCAACAATAATTTGTCTCAACAGAAAGAAAATTAAATACATAGTTTTTAAGATCACTGATATAGTTTTAATATGGCCCTAGGGGGTCGCTAGAATTTTTTAGCTTGTAAAGGGGTCGCGTATTCGAGAAGGTTGAAAAACACTGCTGTAAAACATAGTTATATCTATTTATCGCACGGTAATTGACGTTTCAAGTTGCGTGTTTTTGTTAAAGACACTAAGACATAAACTAAACGACAGCATTGATCATTCATAACAAAAAAAAAAACTAATTTTATTTTTATTCTTCATACAAATCTTAATTTTGGCTTACTCAATTTGCTCCTAACTGGAATTATTTAAGGAACAGAAAAATAATTTCTAAAATAACGTAATCTAGAGATGACCTCGACACACAGCACGTTCCATTCATCCAATATCTGCACGCACTATTTTCACTGTGTTCAATTACAAACAGAGAATTACATATAGCACAACGTTAACAATACTTAGCGATAGTTAAATTTTATGGTAGAAAAATATAAAATTTATATTCCCGTAGAAATTACAAATCTTTTTTCGAATTTTATCAAGTTATATTATCTACCAGCAACCAAAAATGATGCCATGATCGACTTATTGGCCATGTCTGTTAGAAAGATAAGAACATTTTAAAAAGAATGTAAGGTACAGGTATTATTATTTATATTATCAAGCACCTGCTGTCATTTTTTTCTGTACACGCCACTTGATATTATGTCAATTTGCATATATATATTTATTAAATGCAAATAATAACTAAAATACAATAAATTAAAGATTGATTTTCATGATTAATATTATGTTTCAAGTCTTGAAAATTCGTGAGTCCTGGAAAAAGAAAAATAATACGACTCAAACTCCAGTTCTCATTCAATATTTACATGTTGCAACTCCGTGTAAAATTCTTTTTTGTTATTTAAAATATTGGATATTTATCTTGGAATTATACTGGATATTTTATTAATAGATTTTAAAAAATTCTGCATTAATATAATTTTATTAGATGTGTTATAAAAATATATAAAATTTTATAAGTAAAGTGATTTATATCTGTACAAAACATTTATCTGGAATAAATTTTAAAAATTACACTTTATAATTAAATATTTTTAACAGTAAATAGTAAAAAAATCTATTTTCGACAGAAGAATTATTAAAATATTTAAATTTATGTATCAAAAACAAGAAGAATGCAATCAAATTTATCAATATACATCGTTGTGGGATATAAAAATTTTTCTAAGAAATAACCGGAACAAATGTTTGGATATATCACAATTTTAATGGAATTTTTGGACATATATTTTAAATAACTTAAGGAGAGCGATTGTTATATGTTTCGATTTTTTAAGCGCAGCTGCAATTTATTTCGATAAACAACTTGAAGTTTGGCTTAAAAGATAATTTAAATTTCATAAATTTAATCATAAAAATTCACTTTTAATTTAATTTTAATAAAAAAAAATGAATACATCTTATTATTCTTTTAGTAAATCCGTTTAAATTCAAATTAATTTACATTTTATCAGAAGAAAGGAAGAAACAATTTTAAATGACACAATACTGTACTTCATTTGTATAACAGCTGTAATTATTCTATCATTTAGAACTATTGTATAACAGTATAATAGTTGACTAAGCTTTACTATTGTCCCTATTGAGTAATATTATAGTAGGACTAATACTTTCTATAACAATGTTTTTTAAATATTTATGCCTTTTTCCACACTATACCTTTAAGCATATAAATAAATGTATTCCAATTATTAATCAAGGATTCTAGAAAAATTTATATCAGAACTGTCTAAGTGATTGCTTGACTGCTAACAAATTAACAAGTAGTCAATCATATTTTAATACGGTATAAATAAAGTTATAAAATAATTAAATTCATATCAAAATGAGTTTAAAATGTATACAGTTATTTATATTTACAAATTGATTTAATTAATAATTGAAAATTGAATTAATATTTAAAAAATAGAATAAACTTACGTTAATTTATACGGAAACTTTTCACTATTTTTAAAATATAAATAATAAAAAAAAAGCTTTTAGGAAATTTTCAACCAACTGAAATATTAGCATAATCGATAACACTAACCTTGGGAGGTTGATTTGTCTTCGAGTAATTTATTCCTGACAAAGTATCGTTTAAAAATGCTAAGATAAAGTTTCCGTTGATCAAAATTGCTTAGTGGATTGCGATAATTAATTGACTTTTTTTCGCTAATTAACGCGGAATAGTACACACTTTAAACTGTAACAAGAGCTATAAATGTTAAATGTAGAGCTTAATAGTTAGCTTATAGGATATATTTAGTAACGATACTTAAAAATAAACTAAATGTTTAAATGTTTACTTATAAACTTCATTCGAGAAAGAAAAGATTTCAGTTCATTAAGTAGCATTAAACTTCAGAGAATTAAGTAAAAAATGAGTTGGGCTCTATTTTTATCAGTTCTCAAATAGTAAATTATTTCATATTTATATTACTCAAAATTAATAATAATAAAAAGAATAACTAAATATTTTATTATTATAATTTGAAGTTATTCTTTGCATGGAAAAACAGAAAGAACTTCTTCAATATACAGTATTCCTCTTTATGGTTCGCAATAAAACGACAGAATGGAGCTCGTTGTAAAATATGTGAACGTCGCATTATTATAATTTAATCGGAAGAAATTTCATTGACATAAATTAGATCATTTGATATAATTCAATATATATATATATATATATATTTTATATTCCTTTCGACGGCCGGATGAACGAGTAAATAAGACCGTTCTGGGGAATCCAGGATCTAAAAACCTAGTTTTTTATGAGTGGTGCTCCGGATATATCCTTCACCATTCGGTTGCCCCATTGAGGGCTTGGAAAAATCCATAATGAGTATGATTTTAAAAAGATCCTCTTATTTCAGAGACATTTGTTAAAAATCTCGAGATGAATTTTTTCTAAAAATAATATATATATATAAACAAGTGAATATTATTATCATGTAATATAAAATATTACTTATATTATCTAAAACTGTAATAATTAAAAAAAAAGGACAAGGCGTCGTTTGTTATCACATAAAAGTTCAATATACGAGATAAAAATAAAAGTTCTAATTTCGACTATTCCCTATATAATTTGCCTGCAAAAAGTTAAGTATTTTTAATTTGGAGAATTTGATTAGTCAGCAAAGTTTTAAGTTTGAAAAAGATACAAAGAATAAAAGAGAGAGCTATTAAGATTCCCAAATTAAAATCTATACCCAATAGTAAGTTTCCAATTAATTTTAAAAGCATTTAGAAGAAAATAAGAGCGTTGTAAAAGGAATAAAATTCTCCAAATCGATTCATACTTTGTCAAGATTTTTATTTTCTAGACAGGAGGAAAGTTAGCAATCCGTTCATTAGTTCTCATTGTTCAGCATCTAGTGATCATCATCCCTTTCCTATTGTTGCATCCGAATGCAATCCACATCCGAACAATGGCTATACTTCATTATTTGAGAAAGTCTAATTCCAAGATAGCAAGAAATCATTTCGATAAAAAAATAAATAAATGATCAAATAATATTATAAAGAGCAATTTATTCACTTTCATTAAATATTTGTTACTCTAAAGATATTTAAAAAATAGAAGAAAAACATATATTTTAATTGCAGGATAAAGATTTAAGTAATTACCCAATGATATAATTAAAACTCTAATTGCTTTTAAGATTATTTTTTATTTTAATTGAAAAATATATAAATTTTAGATTGTTTTCATAATTTTTATACTTCATTAATTGTTTTCTTTTTTTAAATTTTTATTATATTTAATTAATTAATTTAATTATTTTTCTTCTCATTTAATCCTCATAAAACATGAATTTCACAAGAAATTTTAATTGTTATTAATATATATTTTTTGTAAATTTCAGGATTAAATACCCTATTTCTTGTAAAATATTTTAGAAATGGACAAGAAAAAATAAATTTCGAATTAAATATTTAAAAATATATCACACGTTAATTAAGTAATGAATTTATTTCCAGAGAAAAAATAAAATAAAATAAAAAATTAAGTAAAAATTATGGTAATTTTATAATAATCTTTATGTTCTTAGAAAATTTTTTATACATAACACAAACAATGGAAGAAATAAAAGCGAAAGGGATGAAAAATTCCTCTTTCCAGTTGAGTTTTGTAAGGATTGTGTTTCCTTTATCTGTGTCCTCTTCTTCTAAGTTGGAAGCACTACGATCCTGGAATTCTGAAATGCAGTTTCAACGTATGAAAGTGCTGTAAAATCTAGGCTCATTTCCATAGCAAGCAATCTGTGCAAAGAATACTTCTCTTGTGTTCAAATTGGTGGATAGCGAGATTGAAAACTTTCCTACTTCGAATATTTTCTCTAAAATGGAGTTCTTCGAAGAAGGTCGCATTTCTAATGGAAATACATGAATCACTATTTCACTTTATATTTCGTATCTTTTAAGAAAATGAAATTTTTCCTTATATAGTGTGCAGAGGGGGGGGGAGGTTGATTGTCTAATGGTTCCCGTATATTAACGGGTATAAATATATGAATTTGTGATAAACTAACCTTCATAATTCTGAGAATAATTCCGTATATAGATATAAAAATGTAATCAATACGTTAGTAATCAACGTTGTAAAATTTTCATTTAATGTAAGATTGATTACAGCGCTCCACCCAATATATAGCTTGTGATGCTTGTGAAGAAACATTATATGATCCCACTTGGGCATCACTAGTTGCCCACATACACTTTAGGATCAATATATTAAAACTGGCTGTGCAATTTTAATGTAAAGGGTATTTTTTTTCTTCTTCTTTTATTAATACAAATATAAAGGAGTATAAAATAAACTTATATAGCGCTATATTTT
>NW_019387822.1:7112-10694 GCF_000671375.1 Centruroides sculpturatus | reverse complement strand
ACAGGAACACTCCTTTTGATGGAAAAAGTAGTCCGTTCTAAATTATAAAAAATAAATATACTTTTTCCATCAAAAGGAGTATTCCTGTATGATTTGTTCTCATTAGTAACTTTATGCTAAGTTCCGAAAGACACACAACATTATTTGATAATTCAAATAAATGTATACTGTTAAATAAAATAAATTTTTACAAATTTTAATACCTAGAGCAGTGGTTCTCAAATTTTATTGGCTCACAGAACACTGAAAAACACAAAAAATTTTTCTGGCACACTTTGTGTAAAATATTAAAAATATAGGTATTCCTCATACAACACAGTACTTCTACAACATGGTGTCACTCTAACACAGTTTGAAAATCCTCCTTACAAAATTTTGCAATTTGTAAGTTAAACTTCATTATTCAATATTTTTTTTTATTCGAGTAAGCATGCATGTCATCTCAAAGTTGCCCAAGGATTTTAGAACATTGAAATTTTCAAATTATTTTGTGCTTCTCATAACGTTTACTTTAACAAAAACTGATAGGACAAGGAACAAATAAATTGCCCTAACTTTCCTATCAACCAGGTGTCATCGTCGTTACTTTCAAACTTTAACTCTTAAAACTGTCACTGTGTTTTGTTTTTATAGATTAATCTTTGTATTTAGTAAAGTATTTTTAAACATTTTTAGATAAGTGCTATTAAACTTTTTTAACTGTGAAGTAATTATTCGTAGATTTTACTTAGCTAAGAATGATTACTTCATTTGTAAAATGACAAATGAAATACAGTGGTATCTCGGCACTTGAACAATTCAGTATTCAAACACAAATTCTGGAAAAAAGTCACTTGGTACTTGACCAAACAAACACAACCTGCTAGAACAAATTTTTGATTAATAACATATTTTTATTTTGTCATCCATAAAAAATTTTTTGATAAAAATAAAAAATATGAAAATGTTGCTAATACTTCTGATCAAGACCAACAAGACACTTTTGACCAAGATACTTTGTGAAAGGAAAATGCCCTCATTTAACTAAAATTAATATTAATGCATATTACAGTACTTTTAATTGTGATTGTTAATTAATTATTGATTGCTTTGATAAGCATATTTCTCTTAGTAACAAAACAGAATAGTATAATTTTGCTAACTTCTGGAATATAACCCTATGTTTTGCATTAGCTCTTTTTTTTCGTATAGCATGAATTTGCATAACACAGCACTTTTTCAGAATGTAACTACTGTGTTATACAAGGGATATCTGTATAATATTGTGTAATATATAATGTATATAATATTGAAGAGGGTCGATGGGAAAAGATTATCTTAAACAAGACCAAAACACAAAAAAGGTTGACCTTGATAAGCATCAAAAGAGATATATATTGCATTTTGTATTATTTTTATTTTTATGAAAAAACGTGTACTATGAAAAGTTTTATGAAAATTTTATTCTTTAGTAATTTCAATATGATTCTGTATCTCTGTTATTATATAAAATAGGGGGCTTTGTCCACTTGTTCAAAAATTTTGTGACAATTCATGAATTCTCCATACTGCCATTTCTATTTTCTTCTCATGATGGAAAAGTTTTAGGATGATTTTAACTTAAGTATTTGATATATATAGAATAGATTTAATGTGATTATTTCTATTTTGATATTAGTGTTATCTGGAAGAAATTATTCTTGAGTAAGTGTCTAATTTGCTAGATGTATTTGTCAGGAAGCAGTGCTGACTGAATGATAATTTATATATGAGGCAAAACTGATTTTTGCCATTGGAATGGTTGTCAACAGAAACCACTTCTAATGCTGGCACTCTTATATGAACTATTTATAAACAACATTAATGTATATTTACTGTATTTAGTTTATTATTTTTATTTCTTTTTCTCCTTTCAAGTATTTTTGACTGCTCATTTTGTCACCCTTGCATTTTGCCACTTGAGGCAAGTCTCCTTGTCACCTCACCCATTGAGCAGTTCCTGTCGGGAAACTTGACCATATCTGGTTGATTATAGTTGCATGGCATTGATCTTTACCAAATCTAATAGCCAATCTTCAAGAAATAGGTCTAATATTTGAATAATAAAATATGTTAATGCTTTATTATCCAAATTTGTTCTTACCAGATGAATTACATATGCATTTAAGTTTTATCTGCAAATATACTTTTATATATTATCAAATGTCTGTGTAATACATTATCTATTTATTTTTCTGATTTAAGAATTTGATGATAGTTAACAATCTGTTCAATTTTATTATTATATTAAATTTATTCCAATTATGAAAATTTCAAAAATATACAGATATAAAATGTTTTCCTTTACATTATTTTTAGTTTTTAATTACTTTATCTTTATATAAGTTCAATTTAATAATTATTGTAGTTAGAACTGAAAATTTAATGTAATATTCCAAACGATATTAATAAACAAATATTGATTTTTTACATTAATATTGGTGTGAATTTTTATTATTATATTCTTGTTGCAAACTCAGTTACATTTTGAATTTGATTATTCATTTTTATGCACAGAATAGAATTTATGAAAATAAATTTAATTATTAATATAAAAATTAATGAAAATGTAAATCTTGTTTATTTTTTGCAGGACATTAGATGGATTGCAGTTGTTTCCAAATGTTGAAGAATTAATTTTAGATAATAATGATCTTTATGATGGAGTTGAATTTTTCTATAATCCTAATTTAACAACACTTTCATTAAACAAAAACAAGGTTTGTTTTGCGTTTTCACTTTATTTTGTTAATGTTGAAGAATTAAAATAGTTTAATATTTTAAATTTTCTTTATTATTTTGTATATAATTTACATAGCTGAGATTAATTATATTTTTGCATATTTTTATGAGAAGCGATTTCTGATTCATTTCAAGCATTATATAATAATGAACGAAAAATTTTTATATCTTGAAGCAAGAATAATTTTTCTTAGATGTTGTTTATTATTATAAATAGAACACGAATAAGCGTTTTTAAAATAATAAACCATTTGAAAGATATCAGGTAAAGTGATTATATTATAGAATTTTAAGAAACAAAAACTGTTTGACTAAAGTTATCAAAATTTTTTCTATTTTATTAAATATTCCATTTCAATTATTCTACATTTGATCTATACCACACTAAGAACTTCCTGAAGTCAGACAAAATATTGTGTAGTAAATAATTTTGATAGCTTTAATCAAGTAGTTTTTGTTTATTAAAATCATATAGTATAGTCATTTTACGTATTTGTTTCAAATGCATTTTTATTTAAAAGACAAACCTATTTGTGTTCTATTTATAATAATAAGCAACATTTAAGAAAAATTATTCTTGCATCAAGATATAAAATTTTTTACAAGATATAAAGTATTATACAGTAGAGCCTCGATTATCCGACCCCCGATTAACAGACACCTTGGTTAACCGACACATCGGTTAACCGACTGTCCTAGTCGGCAAATTTCAAATGTCCGCTAGTGATGTGGCGCTACAATATTTGGCTATGTCTTGGCTACTTTAATATTATTTTTACGTGTTTTAGCTGGCAACACTCATTCGACCATGAAAGGGAGCCG
>NW_019387822.1:0-410 GCF_000671375.1 Centruroides sculpturatus | reverse complement strand
CCCTATAATTACGATTCCTATAAAACTACGAAAAAATATACGTATTTTGGAAATGTTGAGTCGGATTAGTGTAGAATCGATTAATTTTATGGAAGAAAACCTTTCAATCAGCCGTAGTCCGTAAACTTGACACGTGTCGGGCTGTGATTGGAACGACTTGTAAGAAATCGGATTCCTAATAAATTGGAACGTATCTATATCTTATAGGGGGGTCGACTGTATTAATTTAAATATATGTACGCCGTAACTATCTCATTATAATTTTCAATATTTATTTTATATTATTTACTAATGTTAAATTCTATTCCACTTTGATTTTCAAATTGCTTCAAATACGAAAGAATCGACACTTTTTCGTGTCTTTTGCCAGCTAAATTGTCAAAGCCATTCTTATTCCACACACTAATTTC
>NW_019387821.1:0-8958 GCF_000671375.1 Centruroides sculpturatus | reverse complement strand
AAATCGAACAATTCTTTGAAACAGAAAAAAAAATGTAATTCCTATATGAAAGTCTTGATAATTTCTTGATATTTTCACAAATATTTATTTAATAGTTTACAAGAGAAGTATTAAAAATTATGGTAACGATGGGCGTAGTAAGTAATAAACTACAGCAATCTTTATTATGTTTTATTCTTTTTAAAGCGTAATATAAAGAAATTTACGTTTTAAAATTTATATTATAAAGACCTATATATATATAATTACTTCCACATTGATCTTTCATGATATATAGGAAATTAAGCAAGATTCCTTTTTTTTAAATGTAATTTTCTTTTTATGTATCTGGAATTATCTAAATCCTATGTCTAGACAAAGGGAGCATCCTTCATCCATTTTGAAGTCTAATTCTGAAATCATATCGTTCATATTAATGATAGCAATTTATTTTCCCGTCTAAAATATACAATATTTGTCTTCTAAAAATTTATATTGCTTAATAAACTAAGAGATTTATATTTTCTAATGGTTAATAAAACTGGATAAAGTATTTACTGGCTACAACTAAAGAAAATAATAAATGTTTTTAAATATCGAATTATTCGAGATCATTTAAATAAATTTACTATACGGATAGCATATTTTATTTTTCTTCTTTTTATTANTACATTTATATCAACTCCTAATCGTACGTTATTAGAGAAAGTTACATGGCGAGTTGACACACCAGATCCCTACTAATTTATAATGCAAAATGAATATGTATTAATGTATATTTTATCTTTAACTACTAAAGTTCTTAATAGTAAATTCTATAGACAAAGGAAATATAATTAATTATTGTCAGTTCCGTAGAATAATTAAGTTTATTATTTTAAACTGAAATAATATATGAATTTATATATAAAATATATATTTGTATGTAAGAAAATATGAAAACAAGCTATTTTTTTTTAATTATTTTTCACGATTTTATTCTCAGCTCAGGTAAAAGAGTTCGTTCTGGTTTTGAATATAAAAAGGTTGTCAAAATTTAGTTTAGTGTGTAAAATATATGATAAAAATTTAAAATAAATTAAAGTTTCTTCTGATTAGGGATGAAAAGTTCGAAAAATTTAAAATTGGTAATTTAGTAAATTTATTTACTTTTGCTTTGTTTACATACGCTAACGAAGGATAATCATATTACACACCATTTCCTTTTTTAAAGTTTTTCCCTTCAATTTTAGGTAAGGAAAATTACAGCCCGAAATTGTGACGATTTCAATTAGAATTTTATTCTTAATTGCTAAATATAATTTGTAATTTTTTACAGCTTTTAAAATATATCGAATTAATAGTTTTTAAATTATGCCCAAGAGAATGAACAATATGCGTGATTAATGAAGTTAAACATTTTTAATAATTTTATCAGAAGACATAATTTAATATTAATAAGCATATGAATAAATAACTATAAGCTGTAACTTCTTACAAATTTTTAAATGAATCAAACAAATATATTTTTTTTTTTTTTGAGTTGTGCGTTGAGAATGAAAGAGGGCACGTGTCATTAGAATACTTTAACATTTTTTATAATTTTACTTGTGAATGCAATTCAATGTTGTTTAGTATTTGGAAAGATAACTATAATCTTTAACTTCTTAAAAATTTTCAATTGAATTCGACTAATAGTTTCCGAGTAACACGCCCAAAAACGATGATGTTCGGGAAAACAAAGAAGAGGAGAGAGAGAGAGAGAGTAAAAAAATCAGAGAGGTTGTTCCATTACAATTAATGTTCTTCAATGCTGGTTAAATCCTAATGGCCGGAAAGTACAAACACTTCGTAGAAACCAGAGGGTGAGCTGACCCACACCAACATAATCGATGGTGTAACCCACCGACCATGAGATCACGATACGATATCTTCAGCGGGATTCCAAATAGAAATGTAGACAAAGGCGTGGAAGCAGCAAAGAAAAATCATCGAAACCATTTTCAGTCACGTGATACAGTGATAATTACCGAGATATAAGTATTCGTTTCTCACAAATGAGGAGTCTAATGGAGGAGCAGTGAATAGTCATGCCTAGTAAATTGGGCAATGGCGTGATATATTTTGACTGTGACAGCAGACAAATTTAGTATGGATATATATGTATGTGTGTGTGAGGGAGAGAGAGAGAGAGAGAGAGAAGAGGGAGAAAGAAAGTTAATTTTTTCTCCTTTCAGACACTTCTGGCAATACTAAATGAGATTTTTGGATAAGTATTTTAAACGTCAAAAGTTGGGGAATAAAAATTTTAATTGATGATTTAATACTTGAGTAAATGGAAGAATATTTATTATTAATAAATTTAATAAATTCGACTTCTTTATGGTTTTAAATTACTCTCATACATGTATGGTTTTTTACTCTGTTTGCATAACACCTGTACAACCTGGAATCATGCCAAATTGCCTTGCTTAGCACGTATGGCATTTTTTTTTTATATTATAGTGTATCCTGACACCAAAAGATGGCACTATCGGACGTATTAATGTACAGAATTGACGTTTTTTATGTAAAGTGTATACATGGACTATTTACTAACGTCTAGTTTAACGCTGTATTTATATAACCCATTCGAAGATCGTTCTGCTCTCCTGTTTATACCTCATTGCTGTAGTACAAAATAGGTTTGCAACGATACTGGTTATGGCTTCCAAATACCGTAGAGGACCACTTTATGACACACTAAGATAAGTCTATCCAGAAGTATTAGAAAATCGAACAATTCTTTGAAACAGAAAAAAAAATGTAATTCCTATATGAAAGTCTTGATAATTTCTTGATATTTTCACAAATATTTATTTAATAGAGTTTAAATATTGTTAGTATTATTAATTTTCTCTAGATTTATATAAATTTTAAGTTAATTAAGTGCGTATAAAGGGCATGAACTTTGAACGGAGGTTAAACTTGTCACAGATTTTAATTGACAAGGTCATAACCATTCGGAGAGTTTTGTCGTTCTCTAAATGATTAAAAGTTGAAAATAATTATTTAGTAATAATAGAATTAACCAATTGCACCGTAACATGACAAGTAAAAGTGTCAAGGGGTGTGGCTGTGCTACGTGATTATTTTCGTCACCGTCCTTAAACCTAGGAAGCGAGTGAGACACGTTATCTTCCAAATTATACCTTCCACTTTTAATGTCAGTTTTCTATTCAGGTGAGATTAAAACGTCACAATATCTACTTTCTCTTCGTAAAAATCACATAATTAATCAGAAACGTTCATAAAATATCAATTTATTTCCGTAATGGACAATGATATTTGCCTGAATCCATATTTGTAAAAAATGATGGCGCCAATAAAGGTAAACAGATAGAATTTAGATCAAAGTTTCATAAAGAAAAAGCATCAGTATGAACTTATCAGAGATTTTTCTTATTTATTTTAAGTTTTATACACTTTCAAAGAGGATTCCTTTCGGTAAATACGTTTAAACTTTCCATTGAAATTTCATATGTGCTGAATAAATAAGGGTATAAGACATCATATTTCTTGATAGAATGGCAAAAGTACTTCTTCGATTACGTTTTGAAAGAAAACGGCTGATTGAAATTCCAGAAACGTGCAGTCTCAGAGAAAAGCATCGAGATAGCGATCTTTCTAGGAGAAAACTGTTATAACCACGTAACCAATACAACCCCCTGATAGAACAGATTTCGGTTTTTTGCTGAAACAACTTTACACTGTATCAAATTCCTATTGGAGGCGAATGAGACACTTTGCTAGGCCATGTTGTATTATTGGTTGATGTCTGGACAGCTTTCTTCTTTCCCCTTGTTTTCCTCCCTTTCTTTTTCAACTTTCCGCATCGGGAGGAGAAGAAACAGGGGAGAAGTTGGAAACCGAAGAAGGCAAAGATGCCGCTTTTAAGATACACATGTTGATGGGAAAATTACTATCTGCTGAGTACAGAACATCACTATAATAAGCGTAAATTAAATTGAGGAAAACAGAAACATTAATTTTAGAGTCAGTTATTGCATTTTACTCGAGAGTTGACGTCAAGAATTAGCTCGGTTTACATCGTCCAGATTAAAATAATGACTCCCAATAGCGAGTGCATCGCTCTAACGTTTTTCTGCCCCCTCCCTCCCGTTTCACTTGATTCAAACAGTAGAAATTACTGCGGTTAGCTTCCTTTTTTCTTCTTACTTAAAGGGGGCATTTTCAAAATAATTAGTGAAAAGTTACAGAAGTTGGAATACTTCATCCATCACTATGTCTGCCTCTTAAATTCAATATCAGTTAACTAATGCAACTTCTCATTTAATTGTTCGACCGAATATATTTTCGATTTTAATTTTCTTCCGTACTAAATTCTTCGGTTTTTCTGAATTGTTTACATATTTTAGCATCTTTCTATCACGTGTTGAATGTTTCTAAGATGCTCCTTTTATAATATTTGAAAAAAGCAATCAAAGTTATGCACTCGCAAATGCAGACGCTTGATATTATTTCAACAGTTAAATCCTCTCATAAGAGGACATTAGCAAATAACAAAGGGGGAAAGAACTAAGGAGAACATTAGCAAAGTTTTATTACCCGCATTGTCGTTATCTTCTAGATAGGAAGAGATCTGAGTGTTCTTTAAGGAAGTCAGACAACCTCATGAAAATGCAGATAGCTAAAACTGCAAAGAAACATCAAACTTATTTTTATTCGTCCTAACAGATGTTCTTAACCTCCCACCGGAAAGTAATTACAGAAAAAAAGAACAGAGAAGAAAGGAATAATTAATCCTAATATAGTAATCTTTATTTGACTATATATTATCGAAGAAGGAGCGTGTTCATCATCCGAGTCCTCATCATCTCACGTTTTCCAAGTCGAAACTTATGGAAGCGTCCTGTGTAATTTGGCAAGAGACCCACCCACCGAGGACCCATGAGAGTTGATAAATAGCATCATCAATCACCTCGTCCCCCATAGGATAATGTTGAAAAGACTCGGACGAAATCCCATCCACAAGAGAGTGGCCACCGCATTATGCAAATTATATACAATATGGAAGGAAGTAAATTTATTCTGTATTTCAACCTCGAGAGGGAAACAATTAATTTTGCTTGCTTTTCTAATTTTACCTCTCTCTGTTTTCCTCCGAGATACGACAATTGAGTTGATAATTCTCCTCTTCCAAATATCCTCATACTAGCTTTACGAATATCGAACTTTTAAAAGTTTAACTGAGCGAAAATAGAGAAATTATACTATTTAATTTACAAATCAATTAAAAGATTTAAAGCCAGAAACTAAAACTATAATAATTCTAAACAAAACTTTCCCTAAATAATTTATTAAACATTAATTAAGTGATAATTAAAAGGGTATAAATCTTTAAATCCTGGATGAGATTATTGAAACTTCCATCTACAATAATGCTTCCCCTCCTCCTTTTTTTCCTCTTCTTGTTCCTTAATAGCCACTAAAGTACACCTTCGATTAATCAATTCTTGTTTAACTGTTTTAATTAGCGGGCATTTCTCATCTGTACTAACAAAGATGCACGGGTTTTGGGGAGGGATACATTAACACAGCGGACTTATTACAGCAGGAACGACAGCGAAGAAGCATGAATCATGCTATTTCCCCAAAGTGCAGCAGCGACTACACAATCGTTCCTCCAGAGACAGCTCCGGACGATAGACAAGAAATCAATACAGTCTGCTATTGCTGATGGTTTAGCTGGACCGATAGTCCAACATCTATTTTTCTTGACCCTATCGCTGTCTTTAATCACCGACTATCTGGACCCCCCTCGCACAGATTGACAAAACTCTGTCCTTTCAAACCTATTTTATTTTTCTAGTTTAGTTACTTGGACTATCTTTGGAACCGGTACAATCATCCTTCAGCTCTAAACACATTAAAGTAAATGTCAGCAACGTTTGGTATTTTTCTAGGAGCATAGTTCTGTGAACTCTTCCTATAAAGAAAGGAAGTAAAAGAGGAAATAAAAAAATTCCAACTTGAAAAACTTACAAAATAAAAGAATATTATTCATCATTTACATAAAACTTAATACTAGACGAAGCGACAAACAATCGTAAAGTGTAATTTCTGCTTAACCATCCTATTCAAATGGGTAATTTAAGATTAAAAATCAAGAAAAATGGAAGTTATTCTTATTCTAATTTACTTTAAAAATACATTTTTTAAGTTAAAAAAATATATATATTTGATATATCTTTTAAAATTCTCATCAAATTCGAATGGGCACGAACACACTCGATGGGTTTTTACATCATTTTCTTTTACACCCTTCGCATAAGAACAGCTTAATTATACGGGTTTGACTGGAGAGTTTTAAAAACATTCCTTAGAAGAAACTGTAGAAGACAAAAGAAGAGGAAGAAGGAGAGAAAAAAGGCACCATCACAAAGAATCCTCCTTAATTCCTTCGCTTAATTAGAATAAAACAAGTTGTTGATATCTCTTCTACCTCTTATATCTAACATGCTATAAGACAAGTTATAAATTTTTACCTAATTAGCCTGTTATAAAATTCCTCTAGTTCTATTATCATATCCATCTAAAGTCTAGGTAATACATTATCCTCGTGAGACACACGACTCTAGACAAGGATTAACGTCCCCTTGCTAATGGAGGCACGTAATAAGATATCTCGGATGCCATAATGTCTTAGAATGACATCATGCACCTGTCTGCATGATATATGTGTCCACCTGACTACACTGCAGGGTGCTCAGGGACAGGAAACAAACAATGCCATAGATCAAACCTCCTACTTCTCTTAGTTGTAAGGGAGAAATGGGATTATTATTTTATAACTACATACCAAAAAATAATAACTTTTCTAACTAATTAGGTCGATCTTTTATGATTTTGTAACAATTTTTAATGTATTTTATTAGTTTATTAAGTGATTTAGTTGCTTCGATTGACGACAGATGGTGATAGATGTGTTATGCATCATTGATATTTATTGATGTAATTTACAGTTTTTAGTAGAAGATGCGGTGGAATTTTTGAATAAAGTTTACACTAAAATATGTAATTTAATTAGGGAGTTGTGTTTAGGTTCGAATAAACTTGAATGCTCTCGATTTAATTCGGAACAATTGAGAAAGTACAAGAAGAGCGAAAACTTTCGTTATTTTGGCTTAATTTCAAAGATTTATATGGCATAAACGATAAGATTATTATAATTTCTTATAAATGAGTTTTCATTCCACCGATTTACTCAGAAACTTTAGTAAATATTAAGAATAAGACACAAAATTTCAATTTAGTTGCAAGAATTTATAAAAGACGACGAAAGCACCAACAAAATCATCAATTTCACTCAAATTTTCTCATAACGCGTTAACAAGGAACCCACAACACTGATAAAATTAATTAAAACACCCTTAAACACGCAGCATCCCAGTGGTGGCCACACAAATTCACCACTCAGCGTGATCTCTACAGAGAAGAGAAGAGGAGGATGGGGAGCAAAGGATAAAGAAGAAAAAAGGGAAGCAAACAAAAATAAAAAAGCAGCTTGGAAATTATTTAGTAAATCTTTCAAATTAGCGATAGCGAACCGAACATTGGCTTTCTGAAACCCAATGGTTAATTACGGTTACTAATTATATGAGGGGTGGATGAGAGGAGAGAGGTAATGACGATAAGCAATTGCAGATAACTCAACTTTCCATTACGTATTCTGGGTGGAGACAGAAACTTGTGTGCCACACGTTTGCAACAATCGATGACTGGCTCAGTCGACACCTACTGATGACTGGATCAGTAAAAGAATCAGGAAGGAGAATGCTGTATAGTTTCCTTGATTCCATTCTGTTTGCCACTTCTATAATGTGCTATTGCTCTGACAAATGTTTATCGATCTACTAAAGTATTTCAATTAACGTTTGCTGAAATGATAACGTTTGTTGCTCTCTATCCATCACAACATTCTTCTTTTTATATATATATATATAATTCGTGTATATATTGGGATTTCTCTTATCGTTAAAATGATCATTTTTAAAATAGTTTCCTCCTCCTCCTCCTCCTCCTTCTTCTTCTTCTCTTGCTCTTAATTATCCTTTGGCATCACTGGATACATTACTTGATACTTTTATACTTTCGCTATTAAACACGTAATTAATTTATTAATATGGAAATTTATAAAATTGAATTGTTTACTCTTATATTAACGAGATTTGGTTAAGTTATCAACAAATTGGGCGTGCAATTAATTGATTTTAAATGAAATTTGGACGAGAAAAATATGCTTTATGTTAATGTAAAGTTGTATCTAGATTTGGATAACGACGGATAAACTAAATTTAATATGAAACAATCTAAGGAGCGCGTTAGAAAAAGTTGGAGTGTAGATAACTTTCGTGGTTTTATACTGTCTTAACGAGAATTTTTTTATAAAATCCCTTTATTACATCGGTTTACTTAGAAACGTCTGTAAATATTAAGAACAAGGCAAAAAATTTAGTTTTAAAGTTTAAAGAGAGTTTTGAGAATATCTCAGTGAATTTTGTGTTTTCTAAAAATGTTTTTCGCCTTTTAAATACATTTTTATTAGTATTAGAGTATAAAAATATAATTTTGTTCATCACTAACAAAAATATTTTAGAGAGAAACTTTTTTTAAGGAAAACTTTGTAGGCAAATTAATTTGCCATCTTGTCTTTTCGTAGGCATCAAATTAAGCTTGTTTCAAGTGGAACATAGTGCCTAGAATACTTATTTTTCGATAGGAAGCGATAATTATTGAACTTATATATAAATTCGATCTATTAAGTAACCTACAAACTGCATTGTTATTTAATAAAATGCTCAATATCCTAAGTTCTCCTGATGCTTCTTAGCTTCACAACTCCATAATATGATAGAAATTTACGAATTTGCACCTATAAATTTCGTATAAAGAAAATAAATTTTTAGTATATATTAGTATATATGCTTTTAGTTGAAG
>NW_019387820.1:0-8998 GCF_000671375.1 Centruroides sculpturatus | reverse complement strand
AAATGTTTAACTGATATATAAGGGACAGTCAGAAAGGAATTCCTTCTATTTTTATTTCTTGTTAAATAAGTCGGTAATGTGAGAAATTTGAATTTGGCATGGTTCCCTCAACCTTTGTCTGCATTCCTTCATAATAAGTTTTCATAAATCAACAGGTGGCTGCAGTGCATCATTTTAGAAAATGTGTGATATTGACATTGTATAAGACAGTGATCTGTAACAGAATTCCTGATTGAGGAAAGTAAAATAACATTCTTCAGCCGTTCATTAATGATGATTTCCATTAATGAAAGACTGAAGAATGTTCATGAGGATGCAGCAGTGGATGTCATAGATCTCTTACATTTTTCGGAAAAAAGTATCTATCTATAATTGTTTTAGATTTGTTTTCTTTCATTAAGAATTTCAGAATATGGTCGAATGGATGCAATGATGCTCCTTTTTACATTTGCACTTCGCTCCCAATTGTTGTCTAACTTACAAAGTTCATTTGTCAAACTTTCCATAGTTGAATGGATATGCTTTAGATCAGCCATTTTCATAACTTTTGGAGTTTCTTCTTCGTTTTCTTTCTTTTCTGACTCTTCACAATCTAATTCTTTGTATAATTCTTCTAAGTCTTTATTTGAGAGTGGCTGATCATGGGCTTCTATAAGTTCTGTAACATCTTCCAATCCCACATCACATGCAAGTCTGGTAATGTCTTCAATTAAATTCTCCTGATGTGCTACTTCAACATCGTGCATGAATACTGGCAGAAGTTTATGCCAAACTTCATTTAAGCATTTTGCTGAAACTTCATCCCAAACCAACTTGATGTTTTTATTACCTTTCAAAATATCAAAAGACTGCCAATAGTCTTTAACTGTGTTTGTCTGAAGTGTCTGAAACTCTCATTTCCATGAATGTGTTATGGAGATAATAAGCTTTGAAGGTTTCAATAACCCCTTGATTCATTGGTTGCAAAAGAGATGTTGTATTGGGAAACATGTAAATAACCTTGACATCCATTGGTGTTCTTATTTCATCAAGGTTTTGTGGTTGTCCTGGAGCATTATCCAAGTGAAGAAGTGCCTTGGGTTGTAATTTATTTTCTTCACAAAAGCAAAGCACAGTAGGGCAAAAATAACTTGTGTACCAATCTGTGAAAACACCTTGTGTAACCCAAGCTTACTTGTTCCATTTCCAATAAACTGGCAACATGTTTATTTAGACCTTTAAAGCATACATTGTCTGTGAATGACACACTAACGTCAGTTTAAGTTTCAAAGTTTCCTGAAACATTGGCTTCCAACAAAAGAATTAATCTATCTTTTNAGGAAAGTAAAATAACATTCTTCAGCCGTTCATTAATGATGATTTCCATTAATGAAAGACTGAAGAATGTTCATGAGGATGAAGCAGTGGATGTCAGCACTGTTACATGTTGGGTTCATTGCTGTAAGGAATCTGAAAGTCAAATCCCCTTGGCTGATGAAAAGCAGAGCAGCCAGCCACTCAGATGCACAATAAATTCTGTTCACTACAAGGGCATCCTGAAGAAGCTAAAATTTAATGGAAAGTCTTGCCTCACACACCATACCGCCCTGACTTAGCACATCAGACTACCATCTGTTCAGGCCACTAAAAGAGGCTGATCGTGGGCATTGCTTTGAAGATGAGAAGACTCTGAAAAATTTCATATACCAATGGTTGAAGGAGAATGATAGTGATTTTTACCATGAAGTAATACATGCCCTTGTTAAAAGGTGGATAAAAACCATTGAAAAGGACAGAGATTATATTTGAAAAGTGAGAACTTAATCATGAAAGCTATAACTACATGCTGTGTAAATTTCATTTAGTTTTCTTGTATCCTATTTTGGTTTTTTATTTTACACTAGCAGACCCTGCCACACGTTGTTGTGGCCCAAAATGTATCTCTTAAAAATTTATAACACTTCCCCGATGGGGGAGGAATTTTCAAAAAATCCCTTTTTAGTGTATATTCTGTTGACGTACCCTATTAAAACGCAATCAAAAATGCAAAAAACCACATCTAAAATAGTATAATAGAAGCTGAGTTCTTCACAGTAAGCCTTAATCCTGTCCATCTCCCCCCAGTGGGGGTAATTTTGACACGTATATTATATAAAAACACATGTGTATTCGAATGCAGAGTAGTGTCAAAATTTGAAAAAAAAATTGGTAGGAACAAACGAACATTACATTTTTATTTATATAGATAGATAGAAGATGATCTGCTTTAGTTCATCCTCACAGAAAAGCATAATGCCTCACAGAAAAGCAAACTTAGGGCGTCATACTCATAGTGCCATCTGTTGGACATAAAAGCCTTAACCCTAGATGATATCTTTTAATTTATATGAATATTTAACAGAATAATATACAGCCTATGTCCACTCTGAAGTTCCATTCTAAATATTGGTGAAATAATTTTTGAAATCAGATGAGTAGTTTTGGAGATTACCTCTAAATACAAACTTACAAACATTATCTCTTTATAATATTAATATAGATTACTTTCTGACTGGCCTTCATATTTAACTTTTTGTAATTGTATGTTTAAAAAAGATTAATTTGTTAGTAAAGAAAATTTCATAATATGAATAAGAATTTGTTATGATATCAGAAGAGTCAAATGTCTGGACTTATGAATATTTGTGTGAACTAGGCTGAAATAAACCAAATCTGGTTTTCATTGTAGTTTGTGTTCTGCATTTTGATATTCAGTGTTAATTTAACCTATCCCATGTTGAAATTTTCTCTGTTGCGTGTGACTGCCGTGTTGAATTTTTGTTGAATTTGCCTAACAAAAATTTTGTTTTTTTAAAAAATAATTGTGGCTATTGTATCGTCTGAAATTATTTTTTTTATTTTTTACGAACAAAATAGATATCTTTTTTTTAAATATAAAAACAAACAAAATTATATTTTGGAAGTTAGTTTTAATATAAAAATTATGATGACTAGCAACATCTAATTCCAAAAACGTACCAATGCTATAACAAGATATCTTGGGTCAAATGCTCAAGGTCAGAAGTCATAACACCGAGAATTGTTGGGAATAACACAGAACAGGTCAATGAAATGATAACTTTCATAATTTGGTGCCAATTATCCATTTGCTATTACTGAATTTGCCACAATCTAGAAAACAAGATTGATATTGTTCTGTTCTTCTGTTTCTGTTCTGTTCTACAATGCAATAAATTAGTCTTGATGCCATAGCACATTTTTAGCAAGTTGTCAGTGAAAATACAAAAGATCATAAGTTCAGTTTATTTAAAAATTGTTACAATTCTCATAAAACCTAAGTTAATTTTATGACTGGTTTACATATTTAGGAACATCTTGTTTCAGTTGAAGCACAATTCTTTTAAAACTTTTTAGTCAGTAAAAATAGTTAAGAGCATGTTTTAAATTAGTATACATACTTAACTTATTTTTTATGGTATATCAATATTTGAAAAATATTAATATACCATATTTCCTTGACTATAAGATGTACTGTTTTACTTGTCTGAGAAGAGATGTCTTACAATCAATAGCATCTTACATTTACAGTTCAAAATGACAATCAGCAATCATAGGCAAATAGATCATGTAAGGTGTTATATACTGGAAAGTGATATTTTTGGCTATACTGCTCAATGATTATGTCAGTGCGAATAAAATGTACTGTATCAGACATTTAATTTAAACTCCATTTTATTGTTTAAAATGTCTTCAAAAACATTACAGTGCAATGTTAAAATAAAAAGGTGATTGTTTATGTGACTATCTTGGGAATACCTCTGCCAAACATTATATATTTCCTGGAATTTGTATTAGTTTTCTAACTTGATTTTATTTATATAAGAAAATTTAATACAAAATTTTAAAATATTTATCTTAAATTTTGTATTTTAAAAGCATTATGCATCTTAGAATGAAAGAATTTTAGTAATCAACATAATTTATAATGTAAACTGATGTAATTATAGCATTTGAATCATAAATGATTCTAGAATATTGCATTTATTCAGTTGGATTGACTATTATAAAAGTTGTGTAAATCCATTTTTCTTTGTCGAGATATTTAAGGATTTGCATTTCAATCAAGTTCAAAAATATTGATAGTCTTACTAAGTTTGCCCATGTTTCTGTGAATTTAAATATAAGTAAATTCAATATACAGGATGATTTGCTTAGAACTGAACACTTAACCTTGTTCAATACCTCATCATTGCACAGTTATATTTTAATAACATATAAAGTAAAATTTATCTCAGTTGATTGCTTTTACATAAAATAAAGAATAGGTTAAATATCATTTTAAAAAAAGTATTGATTGGTGACACTACAATGTTCTGACTCTTAAATTCACAATTTTAGACAGTAATGGTTTCATTTTCCCAAAAGTGGTAACTAACAGAATTAATGTAAGCAAATGTGAGCAGAGAGATGAATATAAACTTAACTAATAAATCCAAGTGTATGCTAGGATGCCAGGGTTTTCTTCAAAGTTTAATGTGCCCATTGTGTATAGAGTAAACATTTCTCAACTGTTGCTGCAGAAATATCCTGTAAAGCTTGGACTTTTTAGAGAACTATTTTTAGATAATCATATATTGTATCTTGTGTAGCCATGCACCTAGGATCAATACAAAATGAAATTTTTATTAGGCCTATTTAAAAAAACAATAACCACTAATCACTCTGAATAATTTTCACTTTCCTCTATATTCCTTTAGAAAATATTGCATAGTTACAATGGTTTAAGTGCAGCAATATACTGTTTATATGCATCTGCAAACATGCTGCAGGAGCCATTTTTGTTTTTAATGGGAAAACAGCATTGAGAAACGTAACTGAAGTCTACAGAAGCTGCATGGAAAAAGTATCTTTGTTGTTGCTGAATTTGAAAATGTTGAAATTGGCTACCTAATCCAAATAACCTGTTTCTTATTGTAGGCATTATGCATTTTAATTATGTATAGGACACTGGTTTCTTAGGTTTTAGTTAAATAGGATGTTTTTGTTTGTCAATGGTTTACAGTTTAATAAACAAGACAGATCTCCTAGTCATATATTGTCAAATAGAGTATGCATTTCAATTTGATTAATTCTATTGAATATGTTGTTCAAAATGATAAATGCTTGTTACTGAAAATACTTGTGTTTACACTGTTAATTGGCTTATAGTTTATCAATCCAATGCTCACCTAGAGTACCTGTATATGATAGTGGCATTAATGCTACTTTGGCAGGCAAACTGCTTCAGCATGGGAATTATATTCCTACAATTAGCTAATAATAGTGCATAAAAAGTTTGTTTTATTTCTTAGTATTTTTATTTTTCAGTCAAATTTAACAAGAAAATCAGAAAAAAGGTAATTAAAATCTACGTTTTTAGATTCAAAAATGTGATTTCTCTTTCATTGTCTTTTTCCCAGGTAAAATTAATTGTGGGATAAACGATTGTGAGAAAATCTCCATGGGTATCCTGCCAAGCTACTAGAATATCATCAACATATCTAAGGTATAACAGCGGATACACTATTGTGAGGGGAAAGCTAAAAATCTTGAACTCAATATTCCTCATGATCAGTTCCGCTGAAAGTGGTGAGCCCATCAGGACTCCTTGCTGCCGTAGATATACTTTGTCCTTGAACTGGAAATAATTATTTTCCGAAATAAAAAGTAGAGCTTCACGTAACTCTAAAACTTCTTGTGCTGTAAAGCCCTTCTTGATTAGTAGTGCATTAGTAAGCATAACAGCCTCAGACTGCGAGAGAGAGAGCCACTACATCCAACTTGTAGAAACTATACTCATTTTGTGAAATGTTGTTTAGGACAGAAGATATATAGGCCTTTGCCCCAATGGAGGAAGAGTTAACCCAGTGTTTCTCAGCCTGTAATGAATCGGCGCCCCCTTCAATAAAACCGCTACGTAGTAACGCCCCCTTCATTTCAAAATTCCGATGCCGAGGGCCAGGGCTAATGCCAAATTCGTACTGCATTGAATAGACTAGTGACTAGTATAATGTTATTTGTTTAATTATTGTACAATATAACAAAAAAAATAGCTAATTAATTTTAATATAATGTTTTAGTATATCGCCCAGAAAATTGTTTTTCACCCCCAAAATATAAATTGTTACAAATTGCCCCCTCAACATGGAAAAACGCCCACATGGGGCGATATTGCCCCCGTTGAGAAACACCGAGTTAACCAAACAGGAAGGCGATAGGAGCCCACTTAATAACTTGGCCAGCACCTTTTCAAGATGGAAGGCTGGGTGGGTCCTTTCATTAACTAGCGGTCTCAACGGCCAACCCTCCTTATGGGTTTTAACCTTGAAAAAGAACCTGGGGCAAGCTATGTTGGTCGGGGGATCGACATGCCCAGGAAGAGCAGAAACAGTTGGAAGAGATGCTATTTTCTTAACTTTCTTAGGACGGTAGAAGTTGGATCAGTTTGCAAGGGCACTGCATGGGAATGGCTGAGGAAATCAGGCCCTGGCTACAAAATCTTCCTCCTTGCATAAAACAAACTTTTTCTCTGTCCACGTTCAGGAGCTGTGAATTGTTCATTTCCAAGTACCACTTTACAAGATGGCTGTTGACATAATTTCCACTGGCAACCATGGATTGCTTTTGAGAAGTGAGCACAGAAACGATGGAAAGTTTCATGTTTGAGAACTTGGTTGAGGCTTGACAACTCTTCAACGCTGCCAGAACCGCCAGGATCGTATCCAATGTGCAGGTGCCACATGGCAGATGGATAAATTTAGGTCCTCTTTGTATAATCTTTAGAATCTGGGCTGAAACTTGCTCTTCTGTATAATTGTAGAACGGGGTTGGTTGTGGATGCTTGCTTCTTTCTTGTAGATTCTAGGAGCCAATTGAATTTCTTATTTAACTTGAAGATTACCTTTCCAGCAAAGGAAGAAGCAATACTTTGTAATTTTCCCAATTGGACATACAGAGAGGCCGTGCCGCAGGTCTTTGTAAATTGTAGGTTTGTAGGTAGGTTGAGCTCTACTTCAGCCTGAGACTTATGCTTAAATTTGATAAGCTTTGAAAGAAGTAACCTTTCCATATTCTGCAAGGCACCTCGAAAACATACAGGGAAGGCTTTCCGGTTGGTGGAGATGCACTTTGGGACTATGTTGTGCCCCCTGCACTTTAGCAAGAAGATCAGCTGGGTGTGCATTCTGTACCATTGCTTTTTCAGGCTTAGCATAACAAAAAAGAATTGAAAAAGAATATCCATTGTCCAAAATTCATCATGGAAGTTAACTATAATTCAGAAATGGACAGCACGCCGATCGTTTACTAGGAGAAACTTCTTAACATATAGGCGTTAAATTACAAATGAATGTCGCTAGATCAACAAGCGCTTTTGATGATAATTATTTTCGTCTCCATCAGGTCATTAAAAATGGTTAAAGGTTTTTTTAAATATGACTATCAAATTATTCCAATGGTATTAACGTTTTGGAATGAAAGCAACGGTAGAACGTAAGAAAACAGAATTTAAATAAAAACACGTTCGGTTATAATGCGCATGTGCTATAAGCCTCCAAACTGTGGGGCTAGATATGTTGTCTTAGACAGTTATACAAGTTAACCCACAAATGGGGCAAATCAAGTATGGGGGGTGTTTGTTTCCAAGTACCGCTTTACAAGCGGTACTTAGAAACAAACACCCCCCCATACGAACAATTTACGGCTCCTGATCTCGGGCAAAGAGAAAAAGTTTGTTTTATGTAAGGAGGAAGATTTTGTAGCCAGGGCCACTGACTTCCTCAGCCATTCCTGTGAAGTGCCCTTGTAAACTGATCCAACTTCTACCGTCCTAAGAAAAGTTAAGAAAATAGTATCTCTTCCAACTATTTCTGCTCTTCCTGGGCGTGTTGATCCCCGTCCAACATAACTTGCCCCAGGCTCTTTTTCAAGGTTAAAACCCATAAGGAGGGTTGGTTGTTGAGACCGCTAGTTAATGAAAGGACCCACCCAGCCTTCCATCTTGAAAAGGCGCTGGCAAAGTTATTAAGTGGGCTCCTATCACCTTCCTGTTTGGTTAACTCTTTCTTTGTTGCGGTGAAGGCCCATATATTTTCTGTCCTAAACAACATTTCACAAAATGAGTATAGTTTTTACAAGTTGGATGTAGTGGCTCTTTATCCCTCGTAGTCTGAGGCTGTTATGCTTGCTAATGTGCTACTAATCAAGAAGGTCTTTACAGTGCAAGAAGTTTTAGAGTTACATGAAGCTTACTTTTTATTTCCAAAAATAATTATTTCCAGTTCAAGGACAAAGTATATCTACGGCAGCAAGGAGTCTCAGTGGGCTCACTACTTTCAGCGGTTTTGGCGGAATTGATCATGAGGAATATTGAGTTTAAGGTTTTTAGCTTTTTCCTCACAATAGTGTATCCGCTGTTATACCTTAGATATGTTGATGATATTCTAGTAGCTTGGCAGGATACCCATGGAGATTTTCTTGCGATCGTTTATCCCACAATTAATTTTACCTGGGAAAAAGACAATGAATGAGAAATCGCATTTTTGGATCTAAAAATTACTGAATCCCGGGATACTATACTGTATTCCGTATTCCATAAAATCTACTTAATTACTTTATCCAAATTTAGTGATTTTTTTGAATATCACATGGCATGAAAAAAATAAGCTAGATAGATTATAATCTCAATCAATTTGATATTGCATATCACTGTGTTAATTAAAACTAATTTTTGTGAAATATTTTACTGTCAAGAAATGACAGTAATGGCTAGCATATTGTGCCTTTTGAATTATCCTTTCAAAATTTTAGTAATTGTCTAATCAGTTCAAAATAAAATTTACAAATGAGATTTCTTTTTCTAAATTTCACTTAAACAAAAAATATATTGTACAGGTTTTTATTTTTAACTAGCTGCAAGGACCCGCTTCGCTGAGTTTTTATTTGTTCGTACATTTGTATGTAATATAGTTTTTTATATATA
>NW_019387819.1:0-8946 GCF_000671375.1 Centruroides sculpturatus | reverse complement strand
GATAAACGATGCTCTACTGTATTTACACAAAGGTAATTCCATCCATAATTATCTAATGAATAACAACTATTTAGTACATGAAAGAAAACAAATATAAACATCTTTTAGTTTACAAACTATATTGATAAGTTTTTAAGATAATAAACAGTACATTCATTATTTGAAAAATAAATTGTTATAGAATGATCTGTATAATATCAATGTTTGTAATCATGTGTTCAGACAATGTAACAAATTCCTAAATAACAAAAAAATCAGTTATTCGATTAAAAATGACTCCAATTTAAAATGTTTTTTATTTAATTTAAAGAAAACAAATCTCAACAAATGCTTTCAAAATTTCATTTCTACAAAACATTCCTATTGAAAATATTTTATCAATTCAATAAAATTTAAATTTTGAGTAGCTCCATGAAGAATGCACAATGAAATGAGAAATAATTTTTATTACATATGATACTTTTTACTTTATTGCTAATTCAAATATATCTTAAAATTATAATAATTTTAGACTGAGATGAAAAATTAAAGTACTTATTATGTTAATACTTATTAAATGATTTTATCCATGCAGAATTTTTCTTAAATTGTAATTTTCTATCATTAAATATGAAAATGAATTTTAAAACTCATTCTTTAATATTTCAACATTATAGAGTTATCATAATTAAAAAGTAGGTATTTGGAGCTCTCCATAGAAAAAACTATTGGGAAATCTTAACCAAATTTAGTATACTTATTCTTCCAACTATCAGATTTCAATTTTTGAGAAAAAAATCTTATTTCAAAATTCAGGCATTAGAGAAAAATTTGGCATTGCCATCTCCTTATTGTGCATATTATGTACATTTTCTAACAAATTCCATGTATAAAAAGAGTCACACAACATTCTTCACAATTTTTCAATAGGATAATGATCACAGTGCTCACTGTGCATTTATGCAAGATGGTGCACTCTCACATATTGACTTATATGTGTATGCCCTACTGCAATGACATATTTTGCATGAAAGAATAATTAACCAATCATCTCCAATGATGTGGCTGCTAAATCATCAAATTGAAACAGTGACTTTTGGTTAGGAAAGTACCAAAAGAGTCTTGTTTGTCAAGGTTATGTTTCCAATTTGACTATGCTTAAAAGACAATTTTACAAAGTGTGCAGCAACTTCACATGAATCAGTCACATTCCACTATCAAGTGTGTTGTGCAGCAAATGTACTTTTTATGGCACAGAAATGGAGGACACACGAATTCTGTATCTTTGATTTAATTTTCAATTCCACATCTGTAATTGAAATAAAATTATTGCATTTTGTTTCCTACCTCCTGAAACTCATTAGAAAACAAACATAATATGCACATTAAGGAGACGGTAGCACCAAATTTCACCCTAGCAGCTGAATTTTGAAGCAAGATTTTTCTTTCCAAAAATTGATACCATAAGCTTGGAGCAGCATGTATACTAAATCTGACTGAGGTTAACCCAATAGTTTTTTCCACAAAAAATCCAAACTCCTACTATTCAATTATGATCCTTGAATTTTGAATTAAATTTAATGATTTGAATATTTCCCAAATCTAAAGTACTTCACATGTTTTTATATTATCATTATACTTTTTGATATTTCAAAATCATAATAATAAACAAAATACAAAGAGTATTAAGAAGGATAATGAGTAAGTATAAATGAAAATGCTTGTTAATATGAACAAGGATAACATTAGTGAGTATAAGAAAAGGGAAACATGCAAGCTTTGTGTTTCAATCATCAAAATATTCATTAATAAAAAAATTATATCTTTCAATAACTAATATTTAATTAGTTATTATTATTAAATATTTGATTATTGTATTTAATCCCATGTAAAATTTGTATGAACAAGTAATTTGGAAATAAGATTATGACTATGAAAGCATGTTTAAATAGTAATACAAATAAATCTGAAGGATAAAATCATATAAAATCATAACTTTCTATTAACTTTTATCTAAATCATAAAATAAAAGAAATCTCCTGAAATTAATATTAAAATAACTTCCTTTAAAATATTATCAAATTACTTTTATATTAACATTCTTTAACTTTTAAACATTCCAAATAAAAATCAGAAATTTTCAAAAACACACAAAACTTTATTTCAGCTAGCAAAAAACAAAACAAAACTTCATCTCTTGCTCTCTATATTACATTCACTTACTGTTAAAAAACAAAACTAAAATTAGTTAATAATAAAAATAATAACCCTCCCAATAAAAAAAAATAGTGAAATTTCAAAAATAATGAAAACTAAGTACTATACTGTAGTAACAGTAAAGTACAAAATAGAGAAAAAAAGTCGGAAATTTGTACTATCATCACTTACTTTACTATACAGGGCTGTCCATCCGTCTTGTTTATTTTTAATCTAAAATTTGAAGGAATGCACACCGTCACAATTTAACTATTAATAAATATCTTTAACACTGTCAGTAAAAGGTCCTTTTTCTTTTTTTTTTTTGACTACTGCACCTTATTTATAATCTAATTTTTACCAAATTATATAACCGATAATTTCAAAAAACCCAAAACTAAGAGAGCAAGTCAAAATATATTTTTATATATATTATTTAGTTAAGTAATTTTACAGCATTATACTTACAGTATATTTTGAGCCATAATACATCCCCACCAATCTCTACAATGACAATCAGCTGAAAATTAAAAACAAAAACTCAAATTTAAAAATAACTTTCTTAAACATTAAATTAATTATAAAATTTATTACATTCAGCAATGAAAAAAATAATCCTAGTATCATTTACCTGCTCCATCTCCTTGATCATGACTCATGCCTAAATTATGTCCAAGCATATGGGTAACAGTGCTGGCAACAATGTGAGGTTCATATATATTAGAATCCTATAAAATAATTAATCAAATTAATTTTATTTTTACCATTCATTTCAGAACATTCATCTTTTAAAAAACTCACCTCACTGACACCTACAGCTTTGGCAGTGCAAATAGAGTCGGGTACAGCCATGCCAACCTCATTACCCCTGAAATGTCTACCCCTTTATAAAAAATAAAATCTTCCACATGAAAGCCACTTTTAATTTTAAAAGTAAAAGGTAGGAACACACCACATGTTTTCTGTATAGAAAGGTGTATTTTATGACAGAAAAAGCAATTCATTTACAAACCAAAAGAGGGTTGAAAACAGAGTTCAACATAGACATCTATGTTTCTACAAATAACACAAAGGACTAATGAAACAACAAACATCACATTTTATACAAAAGTCATATACCATACTCGAGCAATCTCCAAGATGTAAACACACAGTAACTTTTCCTGTATTTAATTAAACACATAAGCAAACACTATACATGTTGCCAAAATCCAGCAAGAAAACTACATGAAAGCAAATGTTTTTATCTGTGTTTAATAGGCATCACCAGGCTAACTGATCTTTTCAGTTTGAATGCAGCTATTAAAACAAACAATTTAAACAGAAAAGTTACTTAGAACAGGTGATTGCTGTCCACTTGTTAAAAGAAGGGTGATATAAGAGAGAGGGGAAAGGGAGAGGGTTGTAAGACTAAACTTTGTAGATCAGCTTCCAAGCAGAGGAAAGGAGGGTCATCTCTAGTTGATAGCTGATTTTTTCTTGTGACTTTGTAAACTTCTAATAGTTCTAAACATCTAAGCTAGTTTTTGTGGGAGTACTACATAGGAGGCTTGCTCAGTTGAACTGTACATCTATGTTGGAGTCGGAGACAAAGGTTGCTAATGCAGTGTTGGCTAGCCCTTTCATAATGGACATCCAATATTCTTTGAGATGGATAACAAACAAATGTGTATTATAAATTGTGGTTGGATCTGATCTGTAAAGGGATTAATCAGTCCCAACTATATATGGAAAATCCAGCAACAAGTTGCTTAACTTACTGTAGATACTGCATGTGTAGCACCATATGTTATGGTATTTTATTTTAAAAACTTTTAATATTTTAATTATTATAAAATGGAAAAATGCTTAATTTTGATGGTAGGGATGGGTTTTATAAAAAATTGTAAATGTTAATAATGAGTAAATTGTCATTAAGTCCAACCCCACTTGAGATATGACACATATTCCTTTTTATCTCCCCACCCAGTCAACCTCTAACCATCAAAATTTAATAGTATTAATCCCCTAATACATGAACCAAACTGCAAAATTTCAGAAATTTGACAAAATGCAGAAGTTATAAAGCTTTAAAGAGGGTGAACAAAATCATGCCACCCACACAGAAAACTCCAAATTTTTTTGCATTTCTTGACATTTCAAAGTTCTGAGACCAAAAATGTAAAAATTTGGGAGGGATCATTTTTTGACCAATTGCCATACTTTCCCTCTGTTATACATAACAGTTAGGAAAGTAATAGATGATCAAAACTAGACAAAGTCAAAATTATAAACTGCTAGAAAAATAACTTCTCAAATGACAAGATTTTTCAATTTGTTCAGCACCTCTTGTGGGTTGATGACCATTTGTTTGTATCCAACAAGTCTACTTGTTATAAACATTAAGTGCTTTTTCAATATAAATACAGAGATTTAATTTTGTCCACAATGAGGCGATCAATGATTATGTGTGTATATTTCTGTCCATCTGCACAGAACCTTGCTTTTGCAAACTACAAGATTTCCTCATATGCAACATTGAGAATTCTGCTGAACACATGTCCAACAATCACATCTAATGTGTCACCCTATTTCTTCACATACTACTTACATCAAAAATGAAACACACTTATGGGTAGCCCATTATCAGAAATGTTGTGTGAACTGGTGATTCAATAATTGGAACATTCGATCTTACCTTCTTACAACAGCCAGATTTTATTACATGTGAAATAAGTGGATAACATCTTCATAGTTTGGAGGCAAAAACCAAACACAAAGGACTTTCTACTAAAGTAGAACAACAATTCATACAGACTATTGTTGAGAATGGAGCAAGAGAGTCCCCGCTGATGCACTTTCCTAGTTATCCACATCTCAATTCACCAAGGACAACTGATAACTAAGGTATTCCAAAAAACAGATACAGCCCAATCTATATTCTGGCCACATCCCATGATCTGTTTGCATATACAAGTAAACTAGCTGTGCTTACTGCTCTAATCTGATGAACCTACACACATTGTTCCACTTAAGAAGGTACAAAGAAAGAATTAGCATATATCAAGAACTTAGCGAAGCGAAACACAGTTACTCTGCACATCTAGTTGAACAGATGGTCCTACATTAATACCGACAAGTGGATTGATTACTACTGAAAATGTATCTTATGTAGCAGTTGCATATACAGGACCATGTGTTCTGTCTATAGGAAGATTACTAAATGTTGCATTTAAGGAAGATTACTAAATTGCATTTAAGAAAAGAGCTACAATTTTCTCACTTTTCAGAAATGTATTCTGTAATCTATAATTTTTAATAAAAAGGTATGTTCATACATATTTTTGTTATTATTCTATGATCTTCATGATTTTGCTGTTCTGTAAATTTTTCTGATATTCAAAAGTTTTCCATGACTTCAGAAGGTTAAGAAGCACTGCCTTATACCCTTCAATAAAGCTGCAATCATGCTTCTGTGTTCTTAGGGATCTGTTACTATGGAAAATTGATGTACCTGCTCACAAAAAATAGATCTTAGAACTTGCATACATGATGTGTTACATCTCTTTATTCTAATTTAATAACATCACACCTTTTCAGGTGATCTGTGCAAGTTAGTCATGCATCTATTAGAAGAAAAAGTCATACTTGAATTCATATAGAACATTGCTATCTACAAGAAGAATGCTGAAGACCTGTTTGTCTTTGGGGAATGGAGCCAGAAGTAGATGCATTGTTTACAATGCATGAATAATAACCCATATGGACTAATCCTTAAGTTAGACCAGATAAGTAATACCAGCACACACTTCTTAGATATTAACATTTGTTTCAGCAAGGGCCATACAGAAACTGACATCTGTTACAAACCCAGCTATTTACCATTATTTTATTCCAATAAATTCGGCTGACTGTTCTCCATATAAAATTGCTGCCTCCATGCATTTACAAGACAAGCTGGAAAGACACTATAAAGGAGATAAAACATTTGGAGGACATAGCTGATGTGAGGATCCAAATCCAGACTTTCAATATGTTTATATCATTATCTCCTAACATCACATCGTAGCTATACTCTCGTTAAATACCTCCTTGCCTTTGGATACTTCCTCACATAATATCTAGTTAACTCAGTACTGTGGGAATAAGACTTGTCGTCCAAAACTGTCTTCCTTTCTGTCCAACTGGCTTGCAACAGATCAAGATTTCATACAAGGTATTTATTGCCACGTGCAACTACTGTAAACTCTCTCTCTCTTGAGAGAGAGAGAGAACCACGTGGAGAGAGAGTTCCGTGGTTCTCTCTCTCTCTCTCTCGAGAGAGAACCACGGAACTTTAACCGAAATTTTATGTCCACTTTAATGCCCATTATATATATCTAATATCAATTGTAGCAAATGTATCTAAAATCACGCATATTTGAAATCAATATATAGTATATCCTGTATGGCCGATTAAATGGTTGTTACATTAACCTGTCTCTGTAGAAGTCACTTCCGGTGTGCGGTCTCTCCTTCCATCCCGAATCTGATTGCTCCGTTACGCTATCGTTCATGTGACCTAATTAGCACGGCTTCCATGTCAATCAAGACTCAGTGGTGTCATCCTGACAGGACATCAAAGAGGTGCTGACCCTTCAGTCACACTAAAAAGCATGGATATAGAAGAGACCTGATTTGTAATTTATCTCACACTTACTCTGACACTCCCTATGTAAAAACTTCAGTAACCAAGGAAATTCCAAAAGCAGTCAAACATATAACTCTAAACCCAGGTGTACTGTGATAGAGTATGACCATAATTTACATACTTTGTACAAAGAAAGTGGCGACTTTACAGGTACCAAGTTAGCCTACAAGCAAGTTCACATGTTATACAAAGTACTATGCAACAGAAAAGACAGGGTCAATAAACACTGGGCCCAGGGATGTATACAGTACAGTGTTCTGATGAGGGACAACAGGTTCCAAAGGATATGATGTACTGTACATTGGATCAACTAAGCATTTCATACACAAAAGGTTAAAAGAATATTAGTATGATATTTTGAATAAAAAACATTAAGGAGGGAAAAAGCCTCTTGTATGCTTGGCAATGCTTTTATGAAAAACCGGGAAATACCAACATGAATTAATTATTATTATTTTTTAATATTTTATGTCTTATATTTATGTTTGTTTTAATTTTATACATGTTAAAAATGCTACCAATTCTTTATATACAGTGGTGCCTTTGACTTATTAGTTTAATTCATTCTGTGACAGAACTCTTCCATCTTCTTTTTATTAATCTATGGTTCGTTGCACCAATTAACAGTTGGGTATCTGAAGATGGCTCATAACCCAAACTTTAGCTTTCAATTCAAAGCAAAAAATCGGCCGAGAGATGGCTCATATCTCAAAAAACTTTAAGTTGGGACACACGTAAGTCAAGGTACCACTGTATATAGTGAATATTTTACATCTATGTTTTTGCTTGAATTAAATAAAAAAATGTTTGAAAAGTTGTGTTCTGCACATTCCAATTTCAAATATCATTGTTGACCTGATGCAGATCTCATGTAAGATCAAAAACATTTGTCAATTTTCAAATTAAAGTTGGTTACTGAATATTAAATGTTTTCTTGATTGTGCTTAATTATCAATATTAAAAATACTTTGTGTTTAATTTTTTTCAAAATGTTGTAATTGTTTAAACAGAATTTTATCACCAGTTTTGCTTGTTTTAGTGCTATAACACAGCATCAATTATTTTTAGAATTTTGTCAGCTATAAATGATTTTAATATTCATTTGAACTATTAACATAATTTTCTTTTAACTTGTGATGGAATTTAAAATCTGCATGTAACTTGCATCCCTTTCAAACATATAAGGTGAGTTATCTGCATGAAATCACAGTAATTAAATGCAATCACATTCCAGTAAATTTTGATATTAAAATTTTAACAGTAATATGACATAAATTTTACAAAAACTATAACTACAAAATTTGAAAAAAAAAAATTATTTTAAAATAATGAATGAAAAATTTCTTTTATAAAGTTATTGCATAATATACAGGGTGATTATAATTAAAGTTCCACTTTGAAATAGCCATAAAATGAAAACTACTGATCAGAATGTTATCAAACTTGATAATAGTGTACAGGATGTCATGGGATATTATTTACCACAAAAAAAAAAAGTTTAAAAACTCACCACCAACAGGAAATGGCACTGTCTGCAATATTGTTAAATGAAATAAGACATGAAGACATCATTGAAAATGTTTTTAATCGGTTTTAAAATGCATTACAGTACATGTTCAATGTAGTGTTCACCATTTTTGATAAGCAAGTTACATCATATTACTGTGTTCTCAACAGCAGCTCTTAGAATATCATTTTCTTCCTGTTATAAGCCATTGTGATCTTGCATAACTCCACAAACAGTTTTGTTTTAAAACCAATTAAAAACATTTTCAATGATGTCTTCATGTCTTATTACATTTAACAATATTGCAGACAGTGCCATTTCCCATTGGTGGTGAGTTTTTGAACTTTTTTTTTTTGCGGGAAATAAAATCCCATGACTTCCTATACACTATTACCAAGTTTGATAACATTCTATCCAGCAGTTTTCATTTTATGTCCATTTCAAAGTGTAACTTTAATTATAATCACCCTGTATTATTATTATTCAATGAGAAATTTAAATTACCATAATTACATATTTCTAGACCATAGAATAAAAAAAATTTTAAATCAGTGTATGTGCCAACCTGTATCATGCATCAATACATTCATTATTA
>NW_019387818.1:0-10133 GCF_000671375.1 Centruroides sculpturatus | reverse complement strand
ATGTTGTAATTTAATGAAAGATAATTTCGAATACATTAGTTGTTAAATAACATTTTTATATCGTTAAATTGACGTTGACATCAGCTAATTGAAACTATCGATTTAACTGTTTTATTGCCTCGTTTACTATATTTGTGTCTTTTTTAAAAACAAAGCAGTTTTCTAATCTAACGTGGCGCAGTCGACGCATTTTATTTACGCTCCTGTTTTAGACAAAGAATATTCGTATTTAAAGATAACAACGACAAAAACAATCTTTAACAACGTACATTCAACTTCTCCGTAATACGTCGAACGAAACTGTAAGTGGAGACAAGTCGATAACGTAACAGACTAGATAATAAAAGTAAGAAGAGTTGTTGAAAATGCGGCTTGGACACAGTCTCTTAATGCACAATCTCACCTGGCAGGAATAGTTAGAGATTAGCAAATGACAGAGGAAAAGCGATATGATACCTCAGACAATTGTTCAATTCAATTTTTATTAGTCATAAAAGGCTTACGCCTGTTACAAACAGGGTAATTAGATTTCAGAATATTTTTAAATATCTACACAAATTTGTATTCGTATCAAATGTTATCTTATCCTTAATATACTAANATATTTACCCTATATTCGATATAAGATTGAAATTGATAGTTTGTGTTATTTCGTGAATTTTGAGTAAAACAGCTTAGGAAATTCAAAATGAATTATGGAAGTTAAATAAAAAAATTCACTTACCATTATGATTTACTTTAATTGAATTATCAAATTCTGCGTTTTAAGTCGAAAATTTTGTTACAACAGAAAACAACAATGCACCGAAATAATGTAATTTCTTGATTGTTGTTGTTTGATTATATTAAGCATATTTAATTGTACATGTCCCTGAACCTAAAAATAATTAAAAACATAAAACGATATATATATATATATATATATATTGTGTTGGAGAAACGCATGTGAAGAAACATATAGACTAATGCTATTCGTGTTTTTGTTTAACTTATTTTCGAATTATTATTATTTTAATCTATCTGCACAATAAGCAGTAAGAGTAAAAGCACGGTTTGATAATACTCAATAGAAGTGTGTTTGTTTATACTAATGGGAATCCAACAAATCCAATCGTCTGACACCATCTTTAAATTGTTTGTAAGTTTTCTCACTTTTGTGTTATTCATTTAGTCAATACCAATTGCATAGCACTTGGTAGATCTGCGTTGTTCGTCCCAAATTATGGTCGAATGTTGGCAGTAGAAGGATATTTTCCCATGTGCAACATCTGAATAAGGGCCAGTTAAAAGACCCTTAAAAAATTTAAAGAACCCTTATAAGACCTTCAGGAAAGCGTTTCTCTACTGCGTAACATCGCGCACTCAGAGAAGGCAATGGGGAACCGCTTCGGTACCAACATTTGCAGGACATCATTTTTCACGCAAACTAATTTCAACTAACGAAAGGCCGTTTAAATGTAAATTTGGGAAAAGGGCTTTTGAAAGAAAATTATTTTTTCAAAGTTTATATTTATGNTTTTACTTTTTGTAGCAAATTTTGTTCATATCTTCCATATAACTATTGCTTTCTTCTTTTATCTTATTAACTTCAGCTTTTATTAATTAAATTTTTAAGTTTAACTGACAAAAATTTACCCGAATTAATTCGTATATAGATTTTAATGTATATTGTGGATCGTCAATACCTTGTTTTTCGGTTTTACTACTATTTTAACATAAAAAAACGACAAAAGAAAATTTCCCTCGAATGGACAAAATAGTAGGAGTTATACAGAATTTACTTACACACACATAAACAGATTGAGGTCTTTATATTAAAAAATTATTAACATCTTTTTTCATAATTGGCCTCTCATTTGAGTGTTATCTACTCTCAGCTTGTGGAGTGCACACAACAACGGCAGTTGAAGGATATTTTCCCATGTGCTACATCTGAATAAGGGCAATTTACTCTTAAAAGTCCTTCAGGAAAGCATTTCTTTACCGCGTAACATCGCATACTCAGAGAAGGCAACGGGGAGCTGCTTCGGTATCAACATTTGCAAGAAATCACTTTTTGTGCAAACTAATTTCAACTAACTTACGCCGGGTGTTCGCAGACATCGAAGTGGCCTGATATGTCACACGAAGAAGAAGAATATGTATTTAGCTGATCGGTAGTATTTTTTGAAGGTTACTAATAAAAGATTGTTTGTTGAAAGTTTAAGTAATTTAAAGCTATCTATAAGCAATTCCTCTATATATGTCAATATTATGCTGGTTGTAAGTATTAAGCGATGGTAGAATTGTAAAAATGTTTATGTAATGTTCTGAGGAGATTGTTTTGTTTGATTTCAAGCCAGTTCAAANACATGTTTTCTTGCCTATTTATAGATTTTTCGATCTGTTTAGGCCTGACTTTAATAGGCCTGCACCGGTCTAAAGGAAAACTTGGTAACACAGTGATTTCCAAACTTGTTAATTTCTCGGCACCCTTGCTAAATCCGGGTTTTCCCAAAGCGCCGTACGTTAAATTCTAAGAAAAAAAAATTTACCACAAGCGAAATAACCAGTAATTTTTTAAATCAAAAAGTTAGAATTTTAATTAAGTAAAAAATAAATAAAACACGTATTTAAAAAAAACAAATGTAATATAACAAATTCAATTAATTATAAGTAGTGCGATGGAGAAGCCTCTTGATCACCGTTTATTTTCTGAAATGTCTAAACAAAATTCCACGCAGCCACTTGCATTTTCTTCGCATTGATTTTCGTGCAATACTTGTTTTTATCACAGCTACAGCCTTGAAAACTCAGGTTCGCACAAAGTAAAAGTCTCAAATATAATTGAATTTCTTCTAGTGTTATCACTCAAACGAGATATTCATCTTTTACTGATATCGAAATTCAGTTAATTTCATGCTGCTAAATTATGTTTTTAACCTATTATCGCAAGACAACTCAATAAGATTCTCTAGTTCTGCAGTAGTAAATTCGTACTTTTGTATAGTCTATACATTTTAATTCTATTTTATTAGTGTATACGTGTAAAATGTTGTCATATGTGGCTTTGAATAAAATTGAAATTAATAACTATTTTCGATATACAGGTGACCTCATTTACATCATTAATTAGAAATTTCACGTGAGAGTTACAAATAATTGAATCATGTATATTAAGCAAAAGTATTTCGATAATTTAGCCAAAATAATAACTTAAATTTAAAATTTTTCTGATGAGTCTTCTTATCAGTTTGTGATTTATTCATTTATTTATCAGTTATTTTTCGGAGAAAGGTTTATATAAATGTAAGAACTGCTTGTCAGTTTGTAACATCTCCAATCTTTGTTCGATCCTCCTCTTAATAAAAGCAGCGCATTGTCGGTTTCTAACTTTTCATTCTCTTTCTTTTCCAATTCCTATAAAAAGAAATATTTTAGTAAAAAAATTTCACTTTTCTATTCATTTTAAAACCTAATTTTTCAAAAATTTCATAAGTGAAATTTTTGTACATTCGAAACACTTTTTGGGCATTATTGAATTAATTTCAATAAATTTCTCTTTTTTTACCGGCAAAATCTCTCAAATGAATTTTTTTAAGATTGAGTATTACGCTTCTAAAACAATTTTATTCCATAGTTTCAGAATATAGTTCATAAAATTCATAAATATCACGATATTTCCCGAGTTCATTTGTTGAAATAAAGTGTCTTGTAAATACAAACAAATTTTAATAGAATGAATATAATATGTAATTTTCTTTTAATAATATGAAAACGATTTAATATGTTTAAGAAAACTACGAATAATCTGCTTCTAATATTAAAATTGTGTGTAGAATAACATCAGAAAACTTCTTCTGAGGAAATCATATACCTTTAGAAATTTTTGCTGCTTATCCAAATATGGCAGACGTCGTCACATATGTTTTCCTTGTGCATTCACAGAGACTAAGGAATGTACTGTACGTTTGCAGTTTGCATTTTGACAAAGACGATTACTATTTGCCAGGTAATAACAACATTTCTTATGAGTATATTTTAACTGTTATCACATACGGTACTTACGTTTTCGTAGGTTTACCATGTGCTCGTCATTATTTAAAACCTAATTCGTATCCAACTAAAAACATACCGATAAGGACGTTTGATACAACCACCTCAAAACAGATTGCTGTCCAACGGCCCCTTCGAGGAAGTTATTATTTGATTGTGTGTGTGTGTGTGCCGCACGTTTATCTCTCGCCGAGGTTGTCTTCGAGACACTGTTCCTGTTCGTCAACCAACACCTCCTCTTCACCTACTGAACTCTAAGATATCAACAATTTACCTACATAACTTCGAAGAGAACTGTTCCGGAATGAAAAAGGTTTTGCGACTTTATTGCTATTATTCGATGAACAGTGTACTGTAATATAAGGTATTTATCCTGCCCGCGCATTATTGTACGCTTTTTCTCGTTCTTATAAACTGATAGCGAACGTGATTGTAACTGGATAACGAAAGCGATTATATAAGATTATATTTTAAATAAACGGTTATTTAGTGATAGTAATAGTTTGTGAGTTATTAATTTGTAAAAACTTTTAAATCACCTTGTATATATTTTTTAATGATGGATAAAGGCAGATTTAACCAATGATCGTGATTAATGTGTATGTAAATAAACATTTGTTGATTGTTTGGTAGGTTGTATCGAAACGAAAGAGAACGTTTATATATAAAAGCTAGCAAGACATTTGATCAACGTCGCGTATATTTGCCGCGACCCTCGGTAGTATTTTTCAAATGATAAATGTTACCTTACAATTTAATATGCGTATTAAATTTAATGCAATTCAAAATTAAATTTTAGAAATGTCTAAATTTCCAAAGTTGTTTTGCTTAATTTAACGAGTGTTTCGCATTACGAGTAAGATTCTGGAACGAATGCTCGTTAAGCGAGGATTCACTGTATTTTATATAGTGGATGCATATAAAATGTCATTTCTGGTTTTGAATAAAACTGAAATTAATAACTATTTTGGATATACAGGATTTTCCTATTTACGTAATCGTATTACTCCTCCTGAATTGTAAATATAAGAGAAGTGAATNCCAGTAATTTTTTAAATCAAAAAGTTAGAATTTTAATTAAGTAAAAAATAAATAAAACACGTATTTAAAAAAAACAAATGTAATATAACAAATTCAATTAATTATAAGTAGTGCGATGGAGAAGCCTCTTGATCACCGTTTATTTTCTGAAATGTCTAAACAAAATTCCACGCAGCCACTTGCATTTTCTTCGCATTGATTTTCGTGCAATACTTGTTTTTATCACAGCTACAGCCTTGAAAACTCAGGTTCGCACAAAGTAAAAGTCTCAAATATAATTGAATTTCTTCTAGTGTTATCACTCAAACGAGATATTCATCTTTTACTGATATCGAAATTCAGTTAATTTCATGCTGCTAAATTATGTTTTTAACCTATTATCGCAAGACAACTCAATAAGATTCTCTAGTTCTGCAGTAGTAAATTCGTACTTTTGTATAGTCTATACATTTTAATTCTATTTTATTAGTGTATACGTGTAAAATGTTGTCATATGTGGCTTTGAATAAAATTGAAATTAATAACTATTTTCGATATACAGGTGACCTCATTTACATCATTAATTAGAAATTTCACGTGAGAGTTACAAATAATTGAATCATGTATATTAAGCAAAAGTATTTCGATAATTTAGCCAAAATAATAACTTAAATTTAAAATTTTTCTGATGAGTCTTCTTATCAGTTTGTGATTTATTCATTTATTTATCAGTTATTTTTCGGAGAAAGGTTTATATAAATGTAAGAACTGCTTGTCAGTTTGTAACATCTCCAATCTTTGTTCGATCCTCCTCTTAATAAAAGCAGCGCATTGTCGGTTTCTAACTTTTCATTCTCTTTCTTTTCCAATTCCTATAAAAAGAAATATTTTAGTAAAAAAATTTCACTTTTCTATTCATTTTAAAACCTAATTTTTCAAAAATTTCATAAGTGAAATTTTTGTACATTCGAAACACTTTTTGGGCATTATTGAATTAATTTCAATAAATTTCTCTTTTTTTACCGGCAAAATCTCTCAAATGAATTTTTTTAAGATTGAGTATTACGCTTCTAAAACAATTTTATTCCATAGTTTCAGAATATAGTTCATAAAATTCATAAATATCACGATATTTCCCGAGTTCATTTGTTGAAATAAAGTGTCTTGTAAATACAAACAAATTTTAATAGAATGAATATAATATGTAATTTTCTTTTAATAATATGAAAACGATTTAATATGTTTAAGAAAACTACGAATAATCTGCTTCTAATATTAAAATTGTGTGTAGAATAACATCAGAAAACTTCTTCTGAGGAAATCATATACCTTTAGAAATTTTTGCTGCTTATCCAAATATGGCAGACGTCGTCACATATGTTTTCCTTGTGCATTCACAGAGACTAAGGAATGTACTGTACGTTTGCAGTTTGCATTTTGACAAAGACGATTACTATTTGCCAGGTAATAACAACATTTCTTATGAGTATATTTTAACTGTTATCACATACGGTACTTACGTTTTCGTAGGTTTACCATGTGCTCGTCATTATTTAAAACCTAATTCGTATCCAACTAAAAACATACCGATAAGGACGTTTGATACAACCACCTCAAAACAGATTGCTGTCCAACGGCCCCTTCGAGGAAGTTATTATTTGATTGTGTGTGTGTGTGTGCCGCACGTTTATCTCTCGCCGAGGTTGTCTTCGAGACACTGTTCCTGTTCGTCAACCAACACCTCCTCTTCACCTACTGAACTCTAAGATATCAACAATTTACCTACATAACTTCGAAGAGAACTGTTCCGGAATGAAAAAGGTTTTGCGACTTTATTGCTATTATTCGATGAACAGTGTACTGTAATATAAGGTATTTATCCTGCCCGCGCATTATTGTACGCTTTTTCTCGTTCTTATAAACTGATAGCGAACGTGATTGTAACTGGATAACGAAAGCGATTATATAAGATTATATTTTAAATAAACGGTTATTTAGTGATAGTAATAGTTTGTGAGTTATTAATTTGTAAAAACTTTTAAATCACCTTGTATATATTTTTTAATGATGGATAAAGGCAGATTTAACCAATGATCGTGATTAATGTGTATGTAAATAAACATTTGTTGATTGTTTGGTAGGTTGTATCGAAACGAAAGAGAACGTTTATATATAAAAGCTAGCAAGACATTTGATCAACGTCGCGTATATTTGCCGCGACCCTCGGTAGTATTTTTCAAATGATAAATGTTACCTTACAATTTAATATGCGTATTAAATTTAATGCAATTCAAAATTAAATTTTAGAAATGTCTAAATTTCCAAAGTTGTTTTGCTTAATTTAACGAGTGTTTCGCATTACGAGTAAGATTCTGGAACGAATGCTCGTTAAGCGAGGATTCACTGTATTTTATATAGTGGATGCATATAAAATGTCATTTCTGGTTTTGAATAAAACTGAAATTAATAACTATTTTGGATATACAGGATTTTCCTATTTACGTAATCGTATTACTCCTCCTGAATTGTAAATATAAGAGAAGTAAATTCCTTAATATTTATTATATAAAAGTGCATAAAAAGCTTTACATTTTTCAGTAAATACTGATCAATGATTCGAATGGTCTCATAACCTGTGTTGCACTATACGCACCATTTGGATAGTTATTCCGTAAATCTACATGTTTATAATGTAAAGATAATACGATATACAGTAGACCCCCTATAACGCGGGTTCCAATAACGTAGATTCCTATGACGCGGCTAAAAAAAATTGCGTCAGTATTCGTACAAAGACACTAAAAGGGACGCGTAAAACGTGGTAAAACGTCATCGCCAACTCGTCATCGCCGACGAGCAGCCGAACTATTTTCCGCAGTCTAGCGCCACGCTACGGAGAGTTTAGGAGGGCAAGTTGAGTTTAACTATCGTCTGTACAGTATTATACATAAATTGTACATAAATTAGATACTATACATATAATTATATATTAATTATATATAAATTAGGTACTGTATATATAATTATATATTAACTTAATTTATTTTAACTTTACTATAATTATATGTATAGTTTCTGCCGTCCAGCGCCACGCTACGGAGAGTTTAGGCGAGATAGCGTCTGTACAGTATGTAAATTAGGTACCGTAAGTCTAATACAGCACTAATTTTATACATTTCTTGTGAAAGAAACATTTCTTATTCAACGGCGATTAAAATTATTTATATTAATGATGTCTCCAAAGTTCAACGAAGTGTTTGCAGAAAAATAACATCTGAAATCGCGGCCGCGGTTTGCTGCGCTGTTCCGCGACGAAAACAAGCTTGAGCAACGGCGATTTCGAATGGTGCACACTCGGTAAGTAATCCTACAATTTTTTGTTTATAGCGTAGTTTATACGGATTATTTCCAAAAAAAAATATACGTATTTTGGAAATGTTGAGTCGGATTAGTCTAGAATCGATTAATTTTATGGAAGAAAACCTTTCAAACAGCCGTACTCCGTAAACTTCACACGTGTCAAATACGTGAGCCAATCACATACCAAGGATTCCTACAACGCGAAATTCGTATAGCGAGGAACGTATCTTCGCGTTATAGGGGGTCTACTGTATAAATACTAATCTCGCATCAAAGCCCAACCTTCAATTAATTTGTTAATTTGAATTTTAAACATAATATAAACGTATTAATAGGAAAAAGTAAAATGTTTGCATTTTTTTGTGCAAACCCGTTCTCTGTATTCAACCTTTGCCTTTATCAATAAGAATATCAATTATAAGAGTAATAGTTGTGAAGAATAATTCCCTTAATAATTAAACATTGTTGTAATTATAATTTTATATTTTTCACATTAATCATAGGTTATTAATTACACTGATAAATTTATTATGGATAAGGTCTATCCCATTTTATAAATGTTTATGAGTGATTAATTTGCAAAGGATAAATACAGAGAACGGGTTTTCTTAGAAAATATAAATAAACGTAATCAATTTCAAATTTTTGAAGGAACGTCAAAACCAATTGAAAACAACGAAAATTTTTTAGCGCCAAAAAAAAACAATTTTATAAATCGTTTTTGGTGATTAATTTGCAAAGGATAAATACAGAGAACGGGTTTTCTTAGAAAATATAAATAAACGTAATCAATTTCAAATTTTTGAACGAACATCAAAACCAATTGAGAACAACGAAAATTTTCCAGCGCCAAAAAAAAACAATAATATATATCGTTTTTGGTTCAATTATTTTTAGGTTCAGTGACATGCGTCATTTTATAATCATGCGCTTAATATAATCAAAACATAACAATCAAGAAATTACATTATTTCGGTGCATTGTTGTTTTCTGCTTTAACAAAATTTCGACTTGAAATTAAGAGACTAAATTAGATAATTAAATTAAAATAAGTAATATCATAAATGGTAATTGAAATCCATCATTTTATCTGTATAATACATTTAAAATTTCCCGAACTGTTTTATTAAAAATTTCAATCTTATATCGAAGATATTGTAAATATTATTAACTTTTTAAACATATTATAATATATAACAATGACAATACTATCGTGAATAATTTTAATTTAACTTTTTCACGAATTATTTATTGTTATTAAACGAATTATTTTAAAAGGACCGAAAACATCAATGCCCGACATGCGGCAAGAAATGTCTTTATAAACAGCATTTGGAAAAACACATTAGAACTCATACGGGCGAAAGGCCGTTTAAATGCGATTTTTGCGAAAAAACCTTTTCGGATAAGAGCAATTTGATACAACATATGAAAGTGCACTCCGATGAAAAGCCGTTCAAGTGCGAGTACAAAGGCTGTGAAGAGCGTTTTAAACGGAAAAATAAAATAAAACAACACATGTACACATGGCATTCTGATGAGATTTTATCTAAAGTAAATATTACCACGAGTTTCTATATTTTCATTTTTGTTTTATTTTTCAAATATCAAAGCGATAAAAGTTATAAAATAAACAGACAACTCATCAATATTCACGGTAAAATAAAACCTTCAATTAATGTTCCAAACAATACTCGATGCAACTGTGTTACTTTACA
>NW_019387817.1:0-8975 GCF_000671375.1 Centruroides sculpturatus | reverse complement strand
TTATCCGAGAATGAATTGCAGGTAGCTATAGTTTCTAATTGCACTTTCAAAACGATTAATGCAGTTTAAGTAATTAACAAAGTAGGATATATATATATATATATAGCATTAATAAATTTGGTTGTCTACTAACATCCAATTCCACCATAGCCTAAAATAGAGAATGTATTATATATATATAAATAAAAAAATTCTATACATTATATCATACCTTGACAGCCCTGTCCGAGTGATTCATAACCGGCCATGCATTTGCAACCTCCAGAAGGTAAAGTCCAATTGCCATCGCCTTTACAAAGAAGTCTCGGCGTGTCCACAATGGCGGCATTGGCAACACACTGTCCTTCAGCAGGCACTATAGCAGTCACTTCTTTTCCGGTAGGTGTAGAGGGAAAATATGCAAAATTCCTAGTTACGTTGGGGCAGGTAACGTAATATATCTTAATAGCAATCAGAGACAAACAAGCACCTTGGTCTCTAAATGCGAAATAAACGCCTTTCTTTGTAATCGGTATACTTCTGGTTTCGGTGTTAATGATCACTTCGCTAGTTGAAGTAAATCTTCCTTCGTCGGCTGCTATCCTGTCGATGAGTTTATAAGATTCTGGTTCCCATGGTGGGGGCTCTTTTGTGGCCGCATCAAATTCGTAATATAAAAGAGAAAAAGTCTCCTTGCACGACAGAGCCATACCGGGAAATAGATTACAGTCTCTCATGCTAAATTTCACTTCAATATACATTCTATTTGCTTCACCCCGCTCGATGAATGGTGTCCACAGCCAATTGTTGACGTTTGTGTACGCCACGTCACAAACCACGTACGATCTCCAGTTGATACCTATTTGAAAGTTGGTAAAGCTTTCCTCGACCCACTGAAAGAGAAAATTAACAAAATGTTAGGTTTTCTACCGTTAAAATTTCTACACAAATCCGCCTATTATAAATCTTACACAAGTTCTTTTTTCTGTGGAGGTTGTTTTTTTTAATACAGATTTCCCCCTCCTATCAATGAATATAGTTTAATTGCATTCGTTTTAAATGGCACGCCTAATATAATTTATTTGATTAGAAAGAAACCGACCACTTACAGATTAGATATCTCAATGACAGTTATACCAATTTATTTTTCCTTTTGACTCAGCGCTATATTATAAGGATTAAACACACTGAAGGAATTACTTCCACTACTTAAATCTGGTTCTCATTAAATCTAAACATAAATTATAGACATATTTTCTGTTAGTTTTAGATCAAGTAGCCATTAAGTTCTCAATAATTAAACAAATTTGAATTGCAAAAATAATTAAAATTCCAGAAGAAATATCGACAAGAAAACAAAATAAAATAAATATATAATGAACTTTTAATCGTTCATTCCTTATCAAAATTCGATTTTTGAAGAAACAAAATCGACATGATCGATCGCAGGAGTAACAGAACACCGTAACGACACTAATATATTAACTGTTCTATAAAAAATTCATACAAACTACCGTATGTAGACCTAGAAATGTAATGGAAAACAAAGTATTTCTGGTTAAAGTTATAATTTTCTTCTAACAAAATATTCTTAGAATAACTTGAGCATTTTTCCTGTATAAAATTACAGATAAAAAATACGTCTGTAGGGCCTAATAACTTTACCTACATATCGTACTTGCTTCTAGCTCCAATGGAATAATAAATCAATACATTTTCCAGTAAATATATATATATTAATCTACGATTCTTATTCACCGAGGGTTTCGTAAGTCGTATCAATCAATAATCAATTGTTATTCGCCATAGCTAAGCTGGGAATTAGTATGCAGAACAAACACACATAAGCTGGTCTGATACAAAGTATTAATAAATGATTGAGTACATTAAAAGAAACGTTGGCTTTTATTAATATCAATAAATATATAGAGAGATAAACGTGGATGCACCTGAATAAACGTCGAATGGAATTCAAAAAATACAAATGTCTTGAGAGATATAAATAAATGAATGAAAATGACTCTAATTTTAATTGAAATGAATATAGTAAGAATCATATAGAATTTCCTCGGGTTAACGCTAGAAAGAATAAACAATGGCGATAGTATCATGACTAATCAGATGATATCAACGTCAATGATTACCAAATGTAAGATTGTTTGGATAAGATGAAGAGGAAGAAGTTGATGGAAGAAGTTAAAAACAGCGAATTAGATACACCAACTGCTGCATGCGGACTATAATTGTAGTTTGCCACACCATAATTACCTAATGATACTTAATTATACAGTCGGTAAGATCTTAAAAAAAAAAGTTGCTTACGTAAAACTCTTATCAGAATTTTTCGACTCGAGAAATAAAATTGTTAGGATGAAACTAGTTGTTATAATAAGTTGCGATCGAGACAGCTACCGAATTACTCTTAAATACATTACCGAACGATGGAACGTTTTTTGAAGGGGAGAGAAAAAAAAAACCTAATTTGCCTTCGTTTTATATTAAAAGTAGGCCTATGGAGCGTGTCAAAAAATTTTTTAAATATTCTCGATTAATCGTAAATCTACGGGGAATCCTTGTTTGAGGGCATTAAAAGAGGTTGTCGACAATTAATGTTAACCTGAAACATCAGGAAAATTAGCATCAGTACGATATGTTAATACGACTTATCATGTAACTAAATAAATCAACAACTCGGTGAGAATCGATTAAATTCTAATAATTATGAGATAGTACAAGATAAGTGTCTACAACGCTCTTTTCTTCTGTAATTCTTTGCAGATTTTTTTTTTTCCTTTGGTAGAGGCGAGAACGTCTTCATTGGTTGCCTTTAATTGCAAAAGTCAGCAACGTCTTTTTTTCTCTTTTTTTCCAACCCACAAGCAACTAATCGGATGGAAACTGTGGAATTCAAAGTTTGCCCAAAAGACTTTCACTATTCCTTGGGACCTAATTAATTTTAATTGCAACATCGATTAAACATTCCACGGAGCAGAACGACAGCCTCGAGCTATGCCATAAAAAAAAGAAAGAAAAACTCGCATTCTTGGATATTTCAATCAATATATTTCTCTTGTTGAAACAATTTCTTGGTTATCTACTAGATGGGGTCCAAAAAGACATACAGTGTATTTATCTCATTTAAGAACCCACCCACCAGTCCTCACGTGTTGGGGCCGCCCGGCGAGTTGACCCTGACCCCATGGGGTACATCCATTCCCAAGTTATAAGACTTTGAAGAATTCTTGACTCTTGAATGGATTTGATAAAAGCGCTGAAGCGTTGAATGTGTTTGCATCGAAGTAGCGATGTGTGAAATGAACGGGTCAATATGCAATTAAAGTATGACAGTAGAATGTGTGGATTACGAAGGGCGATTAATTAACGCTCGGCATTCCCTTCGCTGATTGGCCGATCAGTAGATCAGTAACAAGTGGATAAGCTAATATTACGGATATTTAAAGCCTATTAAAAGATTTAAAACGTGCCAAATTAAAGAAAATTAATCTCGATTAAAGTAAGTTTCTAATTTCTAAGAATGGCAATCATATAAATGCGATTTTCGATTCTTAAATAGTATAATATTAACGTATCAAAGTAATAATTAAACTCTTAAACCCCTTTTGTAAAAGTTTTAAATATTTTAATTAATAATTTAAATGTATAGAGTACATTTAACATTATCATGTCACAAATCATGGTATCTAGCAAAATATTCATTTGTTCTTAGCTTCATTGCAGGGATATTTATTTATAAACATCTCTGTCTGGCATTTTGTTTTATTATATAAATAGGAAAATGCGTGTTATTATAGTCGTGACGTAAAAAAAATCGGTGTATAAACAAATACAGAAAGTAACTCGCGGATCCTCTTTTAGAAAACTTTTTTTTAAAAAAAAAACTTAAAACTGTTTATTTGCAATAAGAAAAATATTGAATGTTGTTGGGTGGTTATCGACATCGTAGCATGTGTTGTAACAATAGACATCCGCCAGCAGGAAGGTATCAGACTTCCCGAAAGAAAAATATCAGCCAGGTAACCACTGTCATATCTACCTGATCAATTGGTGCCTAGTCGTTGGGTCTCCCCGAACCCCAAGTCGACCGGAAGAGAATCAGAACTGGGCTGCAAATTTCCGTTTTGATCTGACCAGCATACAGATAAGGTTCGGACTTTTCCCGTCAGTAATGAATTTTCAGCTGTAACACTTCCTCCATTGATCACCTCCTGTCACGTCGGGGCGATGCGCCCCCCGGGCCCCGTTCCCTCGATCACCGTTACATTCATCAACCTTTTGCAAAAATCGCCCCCCTCCCCCCAAAAAAGTACGAATTCTGCACGTGTTTCGTAGCATTATACACTATTATTGGCTTAATTAAAATATTGTTGGTACCTAACGAGTTTTTCCTAGTTTACTGACAGTTTGAAAGACGTATTGACATTATTAATAAACACACTAATTAGGAATCTTTCGCCGTTGATATATACAAATTTGTTTTTCTCGTAATCGAATTTCTCATCCGACGTTAAAATAACGGGAATAATTAAAATTGAATTTGTACTTTTATCGATCCATAAATTACTTTGTAAAATATATTGTTACGTCAGTGAGCGAGCTGTATTATAATTGGCTAACGGAAAAATTTCAAATTTTATTCTTACTTAAGAGGAATTAAGGCGGGTTTCTACTTACCCCAGGCGTCCTAGATTGTGGTCCGTAAGGATACCTGGTCCAGTCGAGGGAGCTTTCTTGAGTCGTGTCCAACAACACCACTGAAATAAATCTACAATTAGCAATTTAATGAATTCGGTTAAAATAACAAGACAAAAGTCGTTAATATACAATCTAAAGAGATGGTCGCTTGTTATACAATGTTTCCACCGTCTCCATGACGACTATCAATAAACACGTGATCCGCAATCCCCTTCCGGCTTGGCTGAGAGCCACTTCCGTTATCAATTAATGTGGATGATTACTTCTATTGAGATACTACTCGATTGTTTATGGAAATTGTCTTTAAATTGAGTCAAATTTAGTAGCGGTATATTTATAAGCACGTGTAGTTCGTTTTATTTTTATTTTATTTTATTTTTTATTTTACTTTTTGGAAACACTAAATTTAAGAAATTGGCATTATGATCTCGAGATTTTCGAAAGCGTTTGGAGAAAGATGAGATCTTGAGAGGGGAAAGAACTTTACCATTTCCTTCCCCAATTCGATTACTTAGGATTCGTTTGCAAACAGAGCACGAAAAGCAAAGATGGAATGTTTTTACGAATCGAATCTTAAGTATTTTTTCCTGTAACGGATACAAAGTTCTATTTGGATTACTTAAATGAATCGGAGAGGAAAAAAGAAATTTTTTTTAATATATTTTTTCCCCCTTGAATAGTAAAATTAGGAAACGAGAAATGCCTTTTACATTGTGATTCGTAAAATAAGTCTACCTCGGGCGAGTCACTCAGTCAATTAGATCGTATAAAAACCTATCAGAACTAAGAATTATAATGAAAATATATCTTTTTTTGTTTTTTATTTTTTAATCCAGTTACAGATTGCTTTCGATTAATCGATCATTTATAGATCTTTCACATACGAAAAATCGTTTAATAACTTTTTTCTTCTGAAAACGTTATTTAGAAAGGAAAAAACAAAAAAAAAAAGACTTTATTTCGGAAATAATAATAATAGTAACAGTAAAATTTTGTAAATAAACAATAATGATGAAAGCAAAATGGATGCTGTAAAGGATTATAATTAATAATTATCGCCATCTAGTTAAATAATAACTGTAAAGTATAATTACATACAGTTAATTGTTAACTGTATTATATAAAGACTTTTTTAAATATGTAAATAAAACTAATTAGGCTATATTTATTCAGTTTGTAAAAATAAAAGTCGAATCGAACCAACGAGAAATGGTGTAAAAATTTCTCCAATTTCTCGGAATATAAATCCCACTTGTCATATATAAAACAGAAATTAGATAAAGATCTTCAATAAAGATAAAAGTGCATAATAAAATAACATTCGATCCCTTCAAAATCATATAAAATTTATGCACTTTCAATAACTTTTACTCGCATAATAGCATATAAGCTAATCTAATATACGGTTATGAATATTAGCGAGGTTGCGGTGGAAGTTTTCGTCTGTAAAACGTGAACGTCGAACGTCGAGCGCCTCTATCTTCTAAGNTTAGTATTATTACGCATGGATGAAGATCGATCTTAACAAATTTTATTTTATTTTTTTTTTTACATTTCACGCTTGATAAATATTTAAATTTAATGTAATTCAAGAAGCTTACGAGATGATATTTTGTTAAATATAGACTATAAAGATGTTGATATTTTTTTCTTTCACGTTGTAAATAAAATAATTAACGAATGCTTACGTTCAATAACCCTATAATTTCGATGTTTTTTTTTCTTTAATATATAAAATTATCTATAGGTCTATATCTGTGTTAAACTATATGACTAGCTTAACTATAAATTAAATTATATTAGTTTAATTATTGTAGCAGAAACATGCCGCTTGTAATTATCTCGTGTGATGATTTTATCAGTAATTCTCATTTAGTTTAAACTCTATTCGAAATCATTAAGTAATGACATTGGTCATAGATAGTGATTATGAATAAATAAAACAAAGACAGAAAAAAATTGAACATCGTCGATTAAGCGAAAACTACGTGAAAGGAATTTTCTAATTGAACAAAAGTATAGAAGATGACGTGATATTTATTACACGTCATCTTCTCTAGAGATAAAAATAATCAGGAAAAAGGAACAGCCATAAATTCTTAGACTATTAAATAACGATCGCATGTGTTTATTGATATCAAACAATATATATTAACTTGAAGCGGATCTATTTGTAGATATATATATATATATATGGCTGTGAATAAGTATTTTAATATATAATAATTACAGAATTTATGGAGATGTTCGTATTAGACAGCATTTATAGAAAAGCGTGTTACAAAGCAATTAATATGCAACTGAAAACACTAATTTAAGGAAAGGAAATATAAATAATTAAATAGTAATTACTTTTTGAAAATCGAATTTTTTAATTTTTTAAAAGTCCAAAAATAAAATTAACGTTTTCCATGAAGAAAGTTAATCAATCGTTCATTATTGCTATCTTCGTAATCAACTTATTATCTCATTTACTTGATGAAAAGTAAAATTTCTCTTAATTATGAGTTCTATTTTAAGAGAAATTACAAATGGAATATTAATGATTGAGCTTTATTGCTATTCTAAATTTAATCACAGACTAAAATAATTTATTCAATTATTAATTAAATTCTTTTTATAAACTCAATTAAGATTATTATGATTTTTATTCGAATTTATCAAAAATTCTGTAAAAAATCCACTGGTTTTTTTCCACTTAATTATTAAGAAAATAAGGGAATAAAATGATATACAGTATATCTTTCCTTCTTTGTTTTATAAACTGAAAATATCTACTTGGGAAAACATGATGATAAAAGGATACTCAATTTTATTGTTATAAAGCTAACAATAAAATTATTTTAATGTGTTCCTCTAAAAAAAAAAGGGAAGAAAACAAGAATTATAATGGAGAAAATACCAGTTTAATAATCTCTTAATCCGATATTTAGTTATTGATTCATTGTAAGTGGAAGCAAAACATTGTTATATGCTTTATAATTCTGTATATATATATATATCTTTTAATAATATAAATTATCTAAATAACTTTCATTTGTTTGAATATGTCTTGTATGGAGAAGACATTGAAGATTTCTTGTAATTCTATTCAGATAATCAGATATTTTGGTTGCTTTTTAAACTGACTTTTAAAAATAAATCCATTTAAAAAGCTTAAAACAAATCAGTAGCAGCTTGTTCTTTTTTTTTAAAACTAAATATAAATTGAAATAAAATGTTATAACGCTAATTATATTAATTTGCATGTATAATAATCATTTAATTATATACACGAAAATAATGATACTAAATGCAATATTATATACTGCTTTTCTTTGATAAAAAATCATTATTTACATAGAGAAAGATTGTTGATACTTTAATTTTACAATAAAACTCGAAGAAAATAAAAATGTATTAGTTTAATTTCGAATTTAAATTTGTAATAAGTTGCTATATTGCTGTACCTTTTCCTTCTAACCTAAAAATTAAACACGTAGATGAGATCATGCGAAGAACTTCATAATTGGCTACATTCTACAGAAAAAAAAAATCAATAAACTAATTACATTTACAACCAAAAATTACTTTAATGTTTAGTTAGATGATTATTTTTGCTTTTAATAGAATAAGACTAATCCAAAACGGTAGTAATTTGTAACATTTGAATAAAAGAGCGTGAAGTAATATGCCTATAAATTTGCACATTAATCAAATTTATCCGAGAATGAATTGCAGGTAGCTATAGTTTCTAATTGCACTTTCAAAACGATTAATGCAGTTTAAGTAATTAACAAAGTAGGATATATATATATATATATAGCATTAATAAATTTGGTTGTCTACTAACATCCAATTCCACCATAGCCTAAAATAGAGAATGTATAAAAAAGAAAAGAAACTTTTAAATAATATGTATGCTTAATAAATACTATTAGAAATTAGAAAATTAAATGATTTATTATTCTAATTAACCATTGAAACTTGTGAATTTAATGTAAGTGGAAGAGGAAAATCTGATTCGGTTTACTGTTACCTCGAAAGTAAGCATAATAATCATTACAAGGCCAACCGATTATCATTATCCTTCAATTTTCCTATACCGTTTTAATTCAAAATTTCCGTTGTTGCCTATCCGTTAACGCTCAATAGTTTTATTAATGAGGGTCGTGATGTTAGTTGCTATATCTAGTATTAAATATTACATATATATATATACATTCTTTAAGTATATACGTGTTTAAAATTCAATTTAAAAGTTTAATAAATCTTACAAGTCTACTTGTATAGTTGATCGTAAT
>NW_019387816.1:0-8965 GCF_000671375.1 Centruroides sculpturatus | reverse complement strand
GTTTCTTGTCCTTATTTTAAGTATTGTAAAAAAAAGTTTACGAGAACCTTACTTTATTTAAAGACTTGTTACATAATAAACAATCAGATTAAAATAAAAGGTGTAGTATTTTTTAATAAGTATGTAGATGATTGTATTGTAATGTTTAATAACAAATATGTGAAGAACAGCTTTCGGAAAAAGTTAATGAAATAAATTATCACATTTAGTTTAAAATAGAAAAAGAAAAAAACTTAAATTTAGTATATTTAGACCTTAAAATAATTAGAAATAATAATGATTTGGTATTTCAAACATATAGAAAACAGGCTGTTGTACCAAAAGCGAATAGAGTGGTTGCGGCCGAAGTTTTCATCTCTAAATATATTAAGTTACCTTACGGAAAAAAAAAATTATTTGAAATAATTAAAAAGATAGTAAGAAAGGAAGCAACAAATAATGTATGAAACAAATGAAAACAAAACAAGATGATGTATTAAAAATAATATATTTTGAATATTCTTTTGTATGTAATTGTAATAAAACTCCAAACAAAAATATCTGAGATGTAAAAAAAATAGCGCCAAGTAAAAAGTTATGACAATTTGGATGACAGTAAATTTTTTCCTTAGGAATTTTTCTTTGATTTGGCGCTACGAAGCGAAAGTAAAATACTGTAAAAAAAAAAAAAAAAAAAAAAAAACTTGGCTGAGTTCAGCAGAGTCAACAGTTTTAACTGAACAAAGATGTCTCAATCCGAAGCTGTTTTTTTTAACTCTTTCCGCCCTATGGACACTAAGAGGGCCTATTTTTTCAAGCCCATTATGGGTTCGGCCAGCCCACAATGGGGCAGCCGGGTGGTGAGGGACGGAGCCCGCCATATCCGAACGGACCACCCCCGAAAAATTTTTGGGGATTATTTGATCTGTCCGGATTCGATCCCGGGTCCCCCAGAGCGGTAGGCTGCAACCTTGACCGCTCGGCCATCCGGCTGCTAATCAGAAGCTGTTACGTAGCAATGTGGATCCGCAGAACAACATGTGTGCTGTAACAGGAAGTTGTTGGCACTAGTAGTAATTTCTGCTTAGAGAGCCTATCTTTGCTGCTTACGGTTGAAAACACTTTTGCTGGAGAAAGAGCTATCTCAAAATGGCTGATATAAACAATGATTTTCTTTCTGCTATATTTACACGCGTTTGTTCAATATTATAGAAGAAAAGCCATTAAGTTCGATGTTGTTTATAAGAAAACGAGGAAATGAGGATTTATTTATGGCATTGGCGATGACTAATTCCCAACAACGAAGAAAGCGTGTAAAAATAGTTGGTTACGTTCACGATATCGTACCGCAGTATTCGAATGAAATCTTTAAAAGCTATTCTCGTATATCACGATTAAAAATCTGCTCATTTAAAACAGCAAACTACTGATTATTATTTGGTAATCGAAAAAGATGTTTTTTCATGGAGGCGTCCATCTTATAAGCACTATTTTTAGCGTGGTCGAGAGTACAGTGGCTAGAAAATATTGTGTCGAAATCGAGCTTATTTTCTGTCCCTATATTGGAGGTTGCCGCAAGAGGCGCTGCTGTCAATCGTTGTGCTACACTGGCTGTATCATCCTATGTTTATATTGGTTTTAAGTGGGATTTTTAAGCATAGTAAATGTGCTGTAGCCAAGTAAAAGAATTTAGATCGATAATAAATCATATCACTAGCAATCAATTATTATATAGTATTACTTTATTAACATTTATGAAGGAATTCATTTTATTAAAGCTAATTAAGATTCTTATTAAATCAAATAGCCTACACTGTATTGTCTATTTTTACATTACAGCTGTTGAGTGCTGTACAAACAAGTATTATTTAGAGTACAAGAGTAATCTACTCTTGTTATTACCTTATTAACAACAAGGTTTATTCATATTTACTAAAAAAATACAGAATTTATCATATTTTTAATAATAAAATGTAAGTTTTATATGGCTTTGTGAACCTCTTCCACTGTGAGGGCCTAAAATAGAATTTATTAAGCAAATGCCATCAGTTACATAATACTGTATACTGTTCACAGTATTATGTGACATAGTATAAAGCAATATTAAAATTACAATTAAATTCTACACAGTATATAAAATATAAAGGCAGAATGTTACTTTATTGTCCCAATATAAAATTACAAAATTAAGTATGTACAAATAAACGATTATTAGTCTACTGCCAAGTACCCATGCATATACACTTTATATTTGAAAAATCTCTCTTAAAAAATTACAGATTAATATGCATGTAGATTTCTCACCCTTTTCGACAAAAATAAAAGAATTAAAAATTACAGTAGAGTAATATCTATAAATTAGAAATACACAAGTCAGTAAAGTTTCTGTTCAGCCATTTCCTAAGGATTTATTCACTTTACAAGCACAAATTTAATCGCTTTCGATGTTCTTGTAAGAAAGGATATCACGTAGCCAAAGCGAAAGTAGCACTACGATTGACATCAGCGCCACCTTGTCTGTGACGTCACTAACCTCGCTGTATGGACCGAACGGTTATAATGGAGGAATATAAGCGCTTTCGACACTATATTTTCTAGCCACTGTAGTCGAGAGGTGATGCTAGTGCGCTGACAGTAGGTTTAATAATTGAACACATGCGTTAAAAGCGCTGCAAGCGCGCTGAATAAAAGAATACGTGATACAGTATAATGAGAGAAGCCATATAGGAAACGCTTTTCTATTGGCAGTTTGTGGTCACGTGACCGTAAGCCGCCATTTTTCTTCAAAACAACATGATAGCGAGATTGGAACGAAAGCTTCGTGTTATTTTTATTATTTATTTAAAAAGTTATTTTTATCATCTCTACGTTCGTTGTCTACAAACAAATTAAAATTAATCAAAGGTTAGTGATATTAAAAATATATAGAGAATATTTCAGATGACGATATACAGTAATGTTTATTTGTAATAATCTTACTTAAGTTTTTGTTTTATGCGAGTTATTATATACTGATATTTGTTAGTTAAGTAAAAAGTTATTGTTTAGTTTAACTTATTTCACAATTTAATGATTCTTAGAGTATGACTGGATGTGCCGCTTTCGGCTGCACCAATCGCAGCGGGAAAGGATTTTTGAAAGGAGTTTTTCCGATAAGACCCAGCACGTCGTAAACTTTGGGAAACAAAAAAGTCAGTATACATCAATTAATATGAGTATTGATATAGTTTAATATTTGTAATATGTGACATACAATATCTGATATGAAAGTCCTTACAGAAATCTACTTTTTATTAAAATAAAGTATTGTAAATTACAGTAGATTTGTAATTTAGAATATAATATATATATAATAGAATTTTTGATATTGAAATAATTAATATATATTTATTATTCACCAAAAAGCCTAAAACTTTTGCCTCTTTTTAGTAACTACTTTTCACATAAAGAACTCTTATTGATATAGGCTTTATTAATGGAAATGCATCTCGTGTCTTAATGACCCCTCTTCAGTTCTTAGTTTTTTTACAGATCTTAGCAAAAGAAATATTATATTTATAAATTATATACTGTAATACATACGTGTTTACGGATAATATTTTCAAAAAATTTCTTTTTACTTACATTAGCAGATTATTAATTAAATACAAATTGAAATTAAAAAATTGGGCCATCGGCTGGATATAGTTATTATAAAATTTGCTTTAAAAAGGTTGCTGTATAAGATAAAAATAAAGTAGATAAGTAAAAAATTAAATAAATAAAATCTTAATTTGATGGGTAGAATTATGAGTTGGATAAGGTTTAAAACAAATTTTTGAATACAACTAATAAATATAAGTAAAAAATTAGGCTTAAACACTTCAAAATAGTTGAAATTAAAAGCTCTTAAAACCATTATAAAATTTTACAAATTACACTGTGTGAGATCAACATAAATACAATACAGTGTATTATAACCAGATGTGTATGCCACAACATTAAAAAAATAATAATAATAATAAAACGTTTTATAACATTTAGATGTAAACTTTTTGGTTTAAAAAAGGAAAATGTAAAGTATAGTTAAAAAATGCACTTTCCAGTAAAATTGCCAATATATTATATAAAAATGTCAAATAATGCTACTCATCATTTTTTTAAAAATATTATTTGTGTTTTAATAATTAGTGTAATTATATAATTAAATAAGTGTTAGAATATTTCCGTTTTCTCGATTGTGGTATGTGGCTGCGGCTAAATAAGCAGTTTGGAAAAGACATGGTGTCAGCTATCTGTATGACCACTGTCTCATTATAGGCGCTCTATTTCTACTTTTACGTGTACGAACTTGTTTATTTAAATTAAAGATGGATTTATTAAACGAACAGTACCTGTTTTCAGTGGTTGATGAACACTTACTGCCGTATTAATGCTGCAATGAAAAGGCCTACCTTTGTATTGATGTATATTGTCTTTATTCTCTTGCTGGGGCACAACCATCATTGATCAGTTGCAGTTGGCGAAAGGTAGCGTAAATGAAATACTGTACGTTACTAATTGTGACGACAATATGCGAAACGTGTTCCGAAACAGCGCTAGGGGGCGTTCAGCAGAAAAATACTCAACAGCTCCAAAACTATTCAGTCTGTCATTAAAGAGGTTGCGGCCGAAGTTCAAACGTTAAACTTGTATGGCAAGCATGACGTTTGAACTCCAAGTAAAACACGTTGCGCCACACGTTCACGTCGCGCACTGACTCATGGGATATTGTCGAAAATGGCGGAAACGTTTAACAACGACGTATGTTACTAGCGAAGGTAAATAAACAAATTAAACTACAGTAGAACTTCAATTATCCGGACCTCTATTATCCTGCTTTTCGATTATCCGGATTGTTCAAAATAAACAAAAATATTACGAATTTGCTGATTTGCACTTGGCAAATTACGATACTGTTTATGTACGTGATGGAATGCATAATTTTTTTTGTTTCAACAACGTCTCACCCGGCACAGTGGCGATAAACTCTTAAATATATTTTGTGTCGTAATAAAAATATAACTTGACACGTATAATGCAATACGTATTTATAAATAATTTATATTCAAATTACATCATTTCTATGACCAAGGGCGGCATAAGGCATGGGCAACGTGGGCCACCGCCTATGCCTCGCGGTCCAAAGGGCCTCGCGTTTCGAAGGTTTATGCATTATTTAAAAGCCGCGAACGCGACGAAAAAATTTTACTCGTCATAAAACGATAAATAGTTCGTCAATATTTTATTTATATAAATGCACTTTCAACTGCTTTTTATTTTATAAAATCCGTCTTCTTGCGCCACCAAAGGGCCTTTTAAACAATAGGTAGTCTGTTAGCGTTGGTCAGTAGTAGTCCAAATTAAATACGAACGTTTGTTTCTTGAAAATTTGATCACGATTTAAATACAGTATTTACTTTTATTATTGCCGATATGTCATCGAAAAGAAAACATGTTGTATTATCATTAAAAGACAAATTAAAGTATTTGTTTCGATTATCCGAATTTCTTTTTATCCGGACTACTTTCATCCCCAATTGGTCCGGATAATCGAGGTTCTACTGTATTTTAAAGTATTTACAGGATGTTTAATAAAACTAAATAATTATTTTTAATTAGCATCGTGTCTTCTACCGTACGATAGGACTACCTCATACTTTTGTTGAGGAAAGTAGTGGCTTATGTAAATCCGAAAGTAGCTCGAGAAATTATTTTTAGAAAATTTACAAACGTATTACGCTGTTGATGGTAAAAGATGCTGTGAAACAACAAACCTATTCCTACAGAATTATGATAAGCTATTATATACAGAAATATATGTAAATTCTATAAGCACTTCAAATCACTTGCAAAAAATTGAATAATTAAATCATTTCTGGATTAAAATCATCTGTTTCTTTACAATATTATTCGTAAATGCTTAAATAATCATTACTTTAATAAAATACGTCATAATTTTAACCCCAAACACAAAATATGAAGAAGTTTCAGCCGAACTTCTACTCGAAATGCTAGACGTAGCGAACGCCATTGTCAACCTTCTACAATTGCCAGATGGCGGCGCTCGACGTCCGACGTTCACGTTTTAAGCTGAAAACGTCGGCCGCAACTTCTCTATTAATACAGACAAAAACCTTACGCGTACCACTTCGAATCGAAAAGCTTATCTTTACAAAAGTAAAATTGCTTAGAAAAAAACTTGACTGTTATCCAAATTGTCAATTTTTTACTTGGGGCTATTTTCTTACAAGTCAGATGTTTTTGTTTAGATATCAATTGTTTTTTTGTTAATACAATAGTTGTGATATTACATCAAGGCCTTAGACGATGACATAACGATGATAATGCCGCCGACCGAATGCTTTCAATATGCCGTTAGTAAAACCGTTATAAAAAGTTTCAATTTGCATGAATTTTAGCTTTTGTTATTCTGGACAACATTTTGAACGAAAATCATTCGTTTCCATGCAAATTTATCCTTACAAGCATGAAATTAAGCGATAAAAATAAAAGTCTTTTGTCGTGTTTCAGGAAAAGGTTTTCTTTGTTCTCGTTATTATTATTTTTCCATTTTATATTAAAAAAATATATTAAATATTAACGAATTTAGTTGGTTCTAGGACATTTCCGGAGCCTAATATAATTTTTGTAAATTTTAAAATAAACTTTTATAATAAGTTATAAAGTACCAGAAAGTACCAGAGCCTTGTTAGCCGTTTCTAGAATTTATTAATTCTAGGAACGTTGCCCACCTCCCGAGAACGAGGACCCTTTGAGAGGTACAAATGATTGATTCAAAGGCAAAAATCTATTTTTATCACAAAGATTATCTCGCATAAGTATCATTCTTTCGAATAAATAATTCTGCCCGAATTTCTGAGTTATTCATATCAAGCGATTTCTTCACTTGAGCAGAAGCATTTGAGAAGTAATTTCAAAATAGATGTTTGCTTGTTAAGTTATGGCAACGCAACACTTGAGCGATCTGCCTAGAGGATGCCTTTCTAAAAAAACTGGCCCCTATTTAGGCGTTACAGACGTGGAGAAAATTCTGAAAGCGGGGCGCGAATCCACTACCGAACGCCCAGTGTTCAAAATACGAAGACTACTTGGCCACTGGTAGGCCTTCAAAATAGATAAATATTAAGGAAAGATATTTTAGCAAAATTAACTAGATTTAGACCTAGATTACTTCTTTATTTTGAATAGGCGAGATTTATATTTTGAACAGATAAAAATTCTGCCTTTGTAAATTCGTAAGTCTTGAAAGAATCACATTTTCAACGAAATAAGCTTAATACAAAAAGTTCTCTGACAAAAAAATATTTTACTTTTTAAAACAAATAATTTATACCTTTTAAATCATTTGTTAACCTAACATTTTTAATTTGACAAACACAGTTCATTTCGTATCAAATTAATTATTAAGATAATATAAAAGTATAGTACATCAGTTATCCATATTACGGCAAAAAAATATTTATTTTGAAAATCATAAAATAAAAGAAATTACAAAATTGGCCAAAATTTATTTAACAAAAAATGTACCCAGACTAATAAAGATAAATTGCCCAAAATTAACATGTTTCAATTGGTATTCTTCCCTTCGTTTATTGTTATCAATAAAAGCATAACAAATTTTCAATTCCAGAACACTCTCCAAATTTACGTGTCGAAAACACTGCTTAATGGATAGGCCTATAATTTTGATTGATTCAGTTATATATTTAGAAATGTGTTTTTTTCTTATTTTCAGAGTTTACATTGTCAATACAAATGTCTGGCTCTATCTTGAAGTGTTCTTCAATTTTTATTTTGTACCTTATAAGTAATAAATCCTGATGAATTTTCTCGTGAATATTAATAGTTTTTTCGAATTGACATTTCCAACATTCATCAAAGCTGGTAAATAATAATGAATTAAAATATTATTATTTAATGTCTATTAAAGTTTTATTTAATATATATATTATTTTTAAGTACATTTTTTTTATTGCTTTCAGGGTTTATTACAAAATATCTTCTAGATTTTACGGTGCATGTTACTTTTATTTCTTAATTGAATACTTTTATTTCATTAAAACTGCTATTCGAATTCCGAAATATCTAAGTTTTTTAAATAATCTATTTTTGTATTTTATCTGAATTAATGTTCAGTTTATTGTGATGTTTTGCTTTAGGTTTATTGGAACAATGCACTAATGTATGTAGTTTTCTTCTGAAATTAAATTTCTTGATTCTGGATTCAACTTTACTAAACCTTGGTTTTGTACAGAAGTGTATTTTTTTTTTTTTTTTTGAATTTACTTTTATTTTTAACTTTAGTGGAATTAATTTTAATTCCACTTTTGCGCAAACAATTCCCCATGGAGAGCAAATCTACGAAAAACAAATTCAGAAATAGTACAAGTTCTCTTACTTTATATAAATAGTTATCAACATTATTTAATAATAATTTTATATAATAAGTTAGTTCGTTTAGTATAATTTTCTCGATTCAATATTTTCTAAGTCACGAAAATGCGAAAGAGACGAATATTTTCTAAGTCTTGAAAATGCGAGAAAGACGAATATTTTCATAGTCTTGAAAATAACTTCTATCAAAAAAAGCTCAAAAAAAGAAACAAAAAAGAAAATCCCAGAAACAATAAACAAACGCATTGCAGGGGCGAATATTTTCTAAGTCCTGGGAATGCCAAGAGAGACGAATATTTTCTAAGACCCAGAAATGCTGAGAAACGATTATTTTCTAAGACCCAGGAATGCTGAGTAAGACGAATATTTTCTAAGACCCAAGAGAGACGAATATTTTCTAAGTCCCAGGAATGCTGAGTGAGACGAATATTTTCTAAGACCCAGAAATGCTGAGAAACGATTATTTTCTAAGACCCAGGAATGCTGAGTAAGACGAATATTTTCTAAGACCCAGAAATGCTGAGAGAGACGAATATTTTCTAAGTCCCAG
>NW_019387815.1:0-9006 GCF_000671375.1 Centruroides sculpturatus | reverse complement strand
GTGCACAGTTTTGTGTGTGTTTTCAACATGTCAGGAGTGAAATGTAAACACGTTACTCTTTCATTAAATGAAAAATTAGCAGTGCTACAAAGACTCGACAAAGGGGAAGATTGTTTATTTTACTTTTTTCTGATAATCCAACCTTTTTTGCATTCCGACCATAACCCCAGTCCCAAAGGTGACGGATTAGAGGGGTTTTACTGTATATAGAGTTTTCATGAAAATGTCTTTCATTCTAAAATTTAAATTTAAAACTTGATTAAAATAATTATTAATTAATATCTTTAAAATTTTTCATATAATCAAATGTACAATGCCATGTAAAATATATAGATGATTGTATGCCACACTTGGATGATTAAATTGGTACATAAACATGAGAAAAGAAATGAAATATAGAATATCAGATATCAGTCTCTCTCCTATAATATCATTAAATGAAAGCACGAATAAAATCTAACGCTTAATGTAGAATGTGATTCTAAATGCCGAAACTTTGATTTGATATATATATAGATAGATCATTCAAAGCTGTGCAAAGCATTGATTTTACATATGGAGAAGCAAGGAATGTCACATCTGATTAAAATTGTTCAAGTTTGCTCCTAATATTTTTAGGAATCATGATCCCTACTGTTAGTTGCATTCAACTCCTTGGTCCAAAGAGCATACACACATAATGGATTCAACGCAAAAACAATGGGAATTTGACATCACTGTAAAACAAGTAGTCATTCATGGTTATGATAAAAAAATCACCAAAGGGTTCACTGTGTATCACATGAGCTCTCATAACTAACTCAGCAAAAATAGAAGAGAAAAGCTAGCCCAAAAGCATTCTCTGTTTCTGTAAATAAATATTACAATTAAAACAGTTATTTTCTGTAACAAATATAAGAGCATCCATCAAGCCCAGTATTTGCAGTATGGAATGTTTTGAATGAATACTAGCCATTATATCTTTACTATACAGATACGCCACATAATTAACTAACTAACATACAATATAAGTGTTTTATATTCTTAATAGTGAAATAATATATTTTTATAATAACTATATTTTGAAGTATTCTTAAATGCAATTTTTATTAAATTTAAATATGGTTCTGAAAAATTTTATACATGTTATAAACACTTAAATCAAATATGAAAATTTTTTTAAAATTTACCCGTAAGAACTTTACGAAATTAATTCTATCCATGGCAGGTGAACCACTCCAAGCAGGAAATTCCCAATCAATGTCAACACCATCAAAATGAAATCGATTCAATAACTTCAATATGGAATTGATAAACCTGTAAATTAAATAATAAATTAGTAAACTTCAGTTTACTACTACATTCATTTGTATTGATATATATTAAACTCTCAGAAATAATAATTAAAAAACTCATACTTAGTTCTATTGTGTGAAGAAAATACAGCATTAGAAAACTCGCTCCCTCCACCAGCTGACAGCATCACTTTCAGCTTCGGATTCTTTCTTTTTAAAGAAACAGTCCATTCGTATCCTTTAATATCACTCGGTTTACTAGGTACTAGAACTCCATCAACAACAGAAGCAAATCCTATCAAAATGTGGGTGCACAGAGTGGGATCTATGTCACTTGGTAATAAACTATTGTTCTCATTTTCCCAAACATAATAGCAAACTAATTTCTTTGAACTTTTGTGTGCTGCTTCTTTTGAACCTAAAATAATATATTAATTACAATTAGATTAATTTAAATGAAAGGCATATGCAATACTTTGTTTAATAATAATTATTTAATATTTTTTTTCCAATATGTTAGTCACAGTAAGGAACGATTAAACAATGAATTCAAGAAAGAAGATAAAAAAAAACAGAATGAAGTTATCATAAAACAGTAATGCAATTCTTGCTGACTGCAAATAAAAAACAGATCCCTAATGAAAGTCATATTTCAGCTTTATAAATTTACTAGCAGATGATCCCATGCAGCCTGATGGCCAAGCAGTCAAGGTGGCAGCCTGCTGCTTTGGAGGACCTGGGATCAAATCCGGACTGGTTGAAAAACCTCAGGAACTTTACAAGGGATAGTCCATCCAGATATGTAGGGTCCCATCCCTCAATACCTGGTTGCCCCAATGTGGGCCTGGACAAATTCATAATGGGCTTGCTAAAATAGGCCCTCTTAGTGCCCACATGGTGGAAAGAGTTAAAAAAAAAAAAAACAAGAAAAGCAGATGAGCTCGATGCTGCTCAGGCAAAAAAAATAACAACAGCAAAGATTAAAATTATTTTGTACTTCTAACCCTTCCATTATATTACATTATATTATAGTATTTGTTTTAAATTTACAAAGGTTATATAGTATGTAAGGGTTTGTTGCACCGAGTGCCCAATCTAAAACATTTTAAAAATTCATCCACAACATCCACTGATAAGGCCAGATCAAGGCAAAATGCATATGGATTCAGAAAAACACATAAAATAAATATTTACTTATTGATTGTTATTAAGTCTCTGTCGTAAATCTCTCAAAGTTGGAATAGAACGAGTTTTTATTTACTTGATAAATTGTTCTAAAAATAAAACCATAAATTTAAAAATTCTTTTAAACCGTTTTGTAAAAAAGCCTTTGTACTTATATAAATCAAATACTATAATATGAAAAAATATTTATATAAAATAGAAAACAAAAACCATATAAAGAGTTTGATCTTTTAGCATACCATTGTCATGTTTATTACAATACTCAGATTGTACAAAGTGGCACAAATTCAATGACCAAGTAGAGAAATTGAAAGTATATCTTAATATTAAAAAATATAATATCTGTAAAATTTAACTTTAAGAAACTGTACCATTCATACTGCTGAATACCAAATAGTAATCTGCCAATGAATCAAATTTTCAAAAAGAACAGACCAAATATTTAAACTCAGCACCCTCAAAAACCACTTAAATCATATTTTGTGCTTGCTAGTAACTTTGTCTTACGTAATTTTCTTATTTCAATGCCATCATACCTCTGGTTTGATAGAAAGAAAGGACTGTTGCAGAAGAGAGTTGAAATAATTCGGCCAAAAGTAGTTATTCACCTCCTCCTGGAAGAGAAGATGCTCAACGACTACTAATTAATACTGGTCTACTATTAATATTTGAAAAGCTATCCATGTTAGACAGGTTGCAACAGCCCTGCGTGAGATTAAAGTTGCTAACCTTAACTTCTGAAAGCCTTCATATAAAACTTGTTTAAATAAAAAAAATCTTGTAAAGTGCTAGAATAATTCCTTTTATATGATAATAGTGTTTAAATTTTGAATTAAGTGTTTATTTATAACTCAAATGTGAATTCGAAGTCCAATATACTCGCAAAACACGGTTTCAAAAACAACATATATATACAGTAATACCCCGAACTTACGCGATAGGTGGGACCGAGTGATAACTGCATAAGTCGAATTCGTGTAAGTCAGGGTATAATTTCTCAATTTGTGTAAAATCCAAGTCGGACGTACGTAAGCTAATAAATGTTCTCGTTAACCTTATCTTGTCTTTTGATTTGTTCATTGTTACAAGAAATCACCACATAGAGTCTCTCGAGTCTCCGTAGATATAACAAATACGAAAATAAATAACACAAAATAAATTGTAGCTATATGTTGATTCCGCGCGACACATCGAAACACGTAAGCCGAACAATAGTGCTGGGGGAATGAGTAATCAAGAGTTGTGTGGCACTCAAACAAAAGACAAATCGACGTAAAAATCGCGTAACTCCGGGTTTGCATAAGTTGGGGTAGCGTAAGTCGAGGTATTACTGTATTAAAAAATTAGATTTAGTTCATTATTTTGTTAATTTTTTCCAATAGATGGTGTTACTTGTAAAGCCAGCAATCAAATGAAGACATAAATTAATCTATATATAGAAATCCAATCAACAATTTCGGGTGGAATGTATGACATAATCTAAGTTAAAAGTATGAATGTGACTAAGTTTTGTAGAATATACATATATATATATTATACATTCTACTTTGTTTCATGTTTTCACGAACAGAAAAGCAAACTAAAGAAGCTACAAAAAAAAAAGCTTTTTACATCCACTTCCTTTTATCTAGGTTTAAAATTTATAATTTTCATATTATTTCATTTATTGCAGTATTTTCACTAATAACAACAAACAGCCTATTCTCCTCTGTATTTAAATATGCTAGTTTGATTATATAACAAGATAATGTTTATCAATTTATTGGGAACAGGACATGAAGTCATATTTAAACAAATAACAAGAGAGTTTTGGAATTTGAGCTATTTTGTTAGGGAATATTATTTATCAAAATGTGAACTTACAGTTTCTTAGCTCTACAGTAAAACAATTTATAATGTTAACTATAATGTAAAAAAACATTTACTAAATCAATCTTTTATATATAGTATGGACTGATTTTGAGTGATAATTAAAATCATGTTGATAAGCACCACATAAAACAAAATTCTACATAACTTTTTACACCATCCTATTTAGTCCCGGATGACTGCCTAGATATTTATTCAACAATTTCAATTAAAAAAAACAATGTTAAATGTGTTTATGACATTGTATATTTAATAAATAATATTTTAAGGCAGTATTTATAAATATACAAAGCAAAGTTTTATTATACTTAATTAAATACATGATTCTATAAAAGTACAAGCAACCGAGTATACAACAAGTAATATTTAGTACTTTGTGTTGCTTGAAATATCAGATTAAATTAAAAAAAAAAAAACAATTTGCTGACGGAGGACTCAAAACTTGTGTTAACCTAATCATTTGCAATACACAAACACAGATCTACATGTATCAACCCCAAATAAGAGAACATGTTACTAACCCCCATAAATACATTAAAAACAGAACTGAAAATTTAATAAAACAGCAATAAAATTTAAAATTCCATGATGTGTAAATACAACAGAGTATTGTGCCAATTAATGTATATTATTAAATGTTTATGCAAGTTCTTAAACCTCTCAAGTTATCAGAGAGGAGAGATTGCTCTACACTAAGATAACTATCCACCTTGCATCTAAACCTAATAATTCATTAATTGAGCATGATAAAATATGCATGTAATACTGTTCCACCATACTAATAGAGCAGAAATCTGACCACTTTTTAATAATTAAAAGATTTTCCCATCAACTTTACTCATAAGCATTTTGTTTTATGTAAAAGTTGTATGATATCACAACAGATCCTTAGCTTAAACAAATTAACTTGCATCTGGAAAATACATCACAAATCAATCCAACACACTCCTGTAAGATTGGTGTTAATTAAAAAACAAGACTGCCTGCTTCCAGTTTTAACTACATAATATTACACAAATTGATAAGAAAATATATATTTCACACATTAATAATTAGCACTTATTCAGTACCTATCAAAAACACGGAAGATTATAAACCAAGCAGTTGTACAGTGGAAATTTACTATAATAAAGTTTTACATATTTAATCCGTTAATGATTTTATATACTTGTTAATTATACTTGTTATAAACTTGTTAATATTTAAAGTTTAAAATGCAAACTTACCTGTTAAATGCAAAGGAAAAGAACAATTCTCCTCTTGAAGAATTCCTTTATATATTCCGTCGAATACTTTTCGAGACCTGTTGCGAATGTGAGTTAAATCTAGAAATAGTAATGATTATTTATGAATGCTTAATTTTTCTATAATTTGCAAAGTACCCTTCAAACAAACCTTCAGAATCTTTGAGCTGGATTGACACAGAAAGAGTGAGGTATGCATTAACTAAAAAGAGCAAAAGTTCTCTTCTAAACAGATTCATTTAACCTGTGATAAAATATAAATTTTATATTGTATAATGCTTAAACACAAGACAAACCGTTACAGTATTTATATATGTAAATTTATCAGAAGAATGCAATACTTTATATTACAAAATGCATAAACTACAAAGTTAATAAATATAAATATTGTTTTTACTTTGTATATTTAAGATAACCATAACAGTTATCATTTCTACATTCGTATCTGTTGATAAGCTCATTTTATAACATGTTTTTCTGTCATCAATGTACGCAAACGTAACAAAATCTATCCTTGATCTCTTAAAGTTGTAAAATTTTTGTATTTGATTGATAAAAATTGGTTAAAGTAAATTTTAGATAAACAAGTACAGTACACTTTTACTTGGCCGGATGGCCGAGCAGTCAAGGTGGCAGCCCACCGCTCTGGGAGACCCGGTTCGAATCCGAATGGGTTGAAAAATCCCCAGGAATTTTTCGGGGGGTGGTCCATTCGGATATGTCGAGCCCTGTCCCTCACCACCCGGCAGCCCCATTGTGGGCCTGGCCAAACCCATAATGGGCCTGCAAAAAGAGGCCCTGTTAGTGCCCACAGAGCGGAAAGAGTATTAAAAAGAAAAGAAAGTACACTTTTACTAATCCGTCCCTCAATAATTAATCACATCTCAGGTGCGACCGCTCATCCACTTCTGCTTCCACAAAAATGTTAGTAATACAGTATCACACATCCTGTTTCCTGTTTAACTCGAGTTTCATTTCTACATATAGTGGTATATCTTGTGCGCGCGCTTTCCTCCAAAAACAATCGGTAACAAAGGTTGACAGATCATATCAATCAATGTCTTTAGATGTACATGGCTCGGTAATCCGGTACCCCTCCATGCAAGGAGTTACCGGATTAGCAAATATCATAGGTAAATAATCTTAAAGCAACTTATACCACCAAGACATTTAAATATATAAAAAATAACTAAAAAAAATAATTTTAATAAATTTAGTAAATTCAAAATTTAAATACTTCATCTCTAAATACGTTCTGTAATTCACTCTTCATCATTAAGAAATTTCTTAATTATTAATAAAAATATGAAATTGTCATCATTTTGTCTGTACCGTCCAATCGCCGCCATATTGATTCAGATATTATGGTCCTAAATACAAATGAAAATACTTCTTATTCATTATTAATTAGGATCAAAACGATCATTATTTATACAAAATAGACAAAAACGTTACAATTATGATATATGTAAATAGTAATAATAACTTAATCAGCACAAGTAAGACGATACAGATACCTCGCTTAGGAAACAATATGGCGTCGAAAACACGATTCAAAACTCGATCGATTTAAAATAATGAAATTATAACGAATTAACTGTTCTTATAATCATATCTACATTTTTATTTTAAAAATGGAAATAAAATTACCCCACGAACTTTCAAATAAATATACTTACCTAGTTTTAACCGATAAAACGAACAGTAGAATTAATAAACTCGAGTCACGTGTACAAAACAACAACATTTACATTGTGTAAATACGCCACCTGCCGTTTAAAGATGGCAAACTATTTTTGTTTTTATTTAAGTATTTTCATAATCTTTTTCCACTTTTAGAGGGTTTGTCGTCGCTGCAGTTGTATTTAACACTATGATGGGTAAATCTCGTAAAAATCACAAATAATAATACTGTATCTTTAAGTTATCTGGTTAATTTTGCGACCTTGTTGTTATAGGATGCTAATTGTTATATTGCTTTTGTGGAAATTTTCCTGTTATATTGTAAATAATGTAGTAGTATATAGTTAATTTAATTACAATACAGGAAATAACAAAAAAGTTTTGTTTAATATTACTTTTATTTTAAAATTAGTAGTATAAATTAGTTTAACGACAAAAGTGTCCGATGACTTTTATAACACGGAAAGTATAGCGATTCAGTCAAAGAATGACCACCAAGAATTTTATACTTTTGGAATCGGGATCTTGAAACATCGAGAAATCCAAAAATACGGGATTTTTTCTGTATGTATAGATGTTACTGTGTATATATATGCAGTGGCGGCCTTAGGGGGTGGCGAGCAGGGCAATCGCCCGGGGCCTCGCTCTTGGAGGGGCCTCGCGCAACAACCAAGTAGAAAAAAGTTGATATTTAAAACTTTTTATTTTATCCTTGGCTATTAGTTATAACAATAAAATAAATTTAATTCATAGNGCCTCGCAAAGATCTGCCGCCCAGGGCCTCGCAATGGATAAGGCCGCCGCTGTATATATGTGTGAGGGACATGATTTTGTTCACCTTCTTTGAAGCTTAATAACTTCTGCGCTTTCTGCCGAAAATTTCTAAAATTCGGCGGGAAAGTTTGTGTATGAGGGAAGGGTCGTGTATTAAATTTTTTATTTCTAGTAAATCGTTACTTTGATCTAATTAAATGGACGAAATTGAATAATGACATAAAACATAATGAAAAAATGAATTTTTATGCTCTTTTAAGCAATTAAAATCCAAAGTATCATGTACAATAAACGTCTGATTTAATTAACATTATATTTAACTGTAATACTGTTTGGACACTGTATTTTGTGCCAAGTGAGATTTTTCGGATAATCACGCGATATTGCATCACTTGTCATTTTAACTTTCGAGACTCATTCATTAATCATTTTAATTAATTTCATTCCTCCAAAATACTAGTCATTTAATATTATATTAACAAACATACATTTTCGTTTTTTTTTCTTTGTTGCAGTGTTTAATTAGCTTTTACTAACAAGTAGGCCTGTACAAATAAAGGCATAGTTGTTTTTTTCGTCACTTAACGCGTTATTAACAAGTAATGAAAATTTATTTAAATCCATTGTTACGTACAGTCACATAAGAACTACAAAAGTAAAAATGGCACATTATTTTATAAATATTCTATTTTCAAATTATTAGGCTTTTATTAATAGATTAAAAGTAACCGCAAAACGTCACGTCAGGGCGTAGACGATCCACAAATGAAATGTTCATATTTAAAAAATAGGTTGTAAATACCCAATATATTTAAATAAAACCTTCAAAAAGACTACAAAACTGGTGGACAGATCTCGAAAGAACTATTAAGCATACGCAGACTCCTTCTAGATTTTCCGATAACATGGTGCGACCAAAATCTCTATCGTTGTAAATCTAATGGAAAAAATGCTAAATTTGCGATTGTCTGGATCAG
>NW_019387814.1:0-9182 GCF_000671375.1 Centruroides sculpturatus | reverse complement strand
TGTTGGTCAATTCATCATTGCCATTTTTCTTCCAGAACTGCATCACAAATGGTTCTGATATTTTGGGTCATTATTCTTTGTAACAACCACTGACTTATGTCATGAACTCAATTAACATGTTTTATAAATATTGCACATTTTTTCTGCATTCAGGTTGTTAACAAAGAGGTAGTGTCCCAAAACTACATTCACAGAAGCATTCCCAAACATGGACTTTTATTGGATGTTTGACAGTACACTGAACAGCTCTGTTACTTGATGTTGACCAGGCTCTTTTAAGTGGATTCCATATCCAGAAAGATGCTTCATGTATGAAGTACATTACTCCAATCATGGCCCTTATTTTCCCATGTCACTTGTTTTTCAGCATTCTTTTCTGACAAAAGCAGTTTCTGTATAGTGGACTGGTATTTAAGACTTTTTTCATGTATATGACATCTAATTGTATTTATTCCAATGTCTATTCTCTTGTTACAAAACAAAACTTGGTCTTTGCGAAATGTTAAACTTGGACATCATTCATAAAGCTGGTAGATCACTTTGTCTTACTTTCTTGTCATCAAACAATTTGATTCTCTCTCTAGCAAGTCATCCACATTTTTAACCTCCTTACATTGACTTACTCACTCCTCCATGAAAGAATTTGATTTTTTAATTGATTTTGCAGCTGCTGTGACTGATAGTTTTGGTCCTTTTTAGTGGGTAACTAAAAACATTGCTTTGCAATGCTTTTAAGTATTTTGTGCTCATTTTGAAAATGTCTGTTTCAAACAACATCAATGTTTCATATACCAGTTAAATTGGTACTACTCAATAGAGCACATTTTAAAGATTCTAACCACATTAAACAGATGTCACTACAATTATTTTTCTCAGTTTTGCTATACATAGTTCTGTGGAATTTACTGTAAATGGAAAGATTGGACATTCTAGTGTTAAAGTTGGTTAATAAGTGGTTAGGGAGGTGAAAGTTATGCTCTGCTCTTAGCATTATGATTTTTTTTTACATTTTCTTTTGCAAAGATTTCATATGCTGTTGCTATTTCTATGTCTGAATATTTATCTTATTCAGAATAAGCTAGATACATATACCCTTTATTGCAAATCTAGGGGATACATATAAGATCATATAACTTACATATATTAAATAACTTTACTTATATAAAAATATCATTTTAGGAGAGAATTTGAAATAAATTTATAACATATAGTTATTATAATAATCAGAATACTTTCCTCAAATTTTACTATTTTCTTTTTTAGTCGTTTATTTGGATTTTTAAAACTTGGAATTCCTGAAAATGCTAAGAAAAAACTTTTAGTATTAAAGGTAAGATTTTCTTTAATATTTTAAAATTACAGCTGTTCCTTGATAGTTCGATGTTTTGTAATCTGACATGCTCAGTAATCCGACGCACCTCTCGTCAAGGTGCCCGTCCCCATTACGTATCTACTTGCACAGAAGCATGTTGCGACATGAATGTTCCCACCCAATTCTTACACGATGACACACATTTCATGTGTTTTCCTTGAGCAGTTCTGTTTGAACAGTTGGAGTAGGGAATATTGTAGGCTACTGCTAGAAAAACAATGCCAAATATGTAATCACTTTCGGTAATCCGGACACTTTTGGTAATCCGACATCCCTTTGGTCCCATACCTGTCGGATTATCAAGGGACAGCTGTACTTAACATAAAAGGTAATGAAACTAGTCAATAAATAAGTAAATTCTGCTAATTTTCTTTTATTTAATAAAAAGTTGAATTCCTGAACTAGCAGAATTTACTTGAAATTTATTTTTTATGATATGTTTTGTGTTGTTATTTTTATTTTTTTTCCCCATACAGATTGATTTAATGCAATAGTATTATTTAATTCTTCTTTATAAAAACCTAAATATATAATATTTTTTAGGCTGTGAAATGTATAGAAAAGACTCTTGTTCAGCATCAGCAGTTGAAAGAAAAGAAATTACTGTTAACACAAAAACAGTCAGGTGACAAAAATGGAGATTCTCAGTCAGCAATATCTGATCAAAATAGAGATAAAGGAAATGAAACTATTGAAATAAAGGAATTTTCTCCTAAAATATATTGTCAGCTTGGTCATTATAATTTACTTTTAGAAGAATATGCAAAAGGTAAACCTAAAATGTGTTAATTATAAAGTTTTAATATTTTAAACTGATATGTACAGTTTTAAATATAAATCTGAAAATTAAGTTAATAGCAATGTATTTGACATTTTGCTTTGTACTTTTTTTGAAAATATTATTAACACTTACTTTGTTTTAGAGATTTAACCATTACTGATTCAATACAGATATGTCAGCATATTGAAATGTTCTCAATATATAGGAAAACTGGTTCATTTTACAAACTAATATTCTGATTTGTTATTCATTTTTTTAATATATAGGTAGCCCTTGGTTTACGCCGTAGTTCCGTTCCTACAAAAGCCGGCACAAATCGAATCGGTGTAAAACGAACCCATATTTACAGTGAGGTATAGGGTTAGGTTCTACATAAGTGAAAAATAAGCTAATAATTTTGTTTATTAATACAATATAATACAAAATACATATAAATTTTTAATTTTTAAAATGTATTTTATCATAAAATAAAGTAAAATGTTTTTATTTAAAAATTTTAGTTTCGAATTTCTTACATTTTTCGGAAAAANAAATGTATTTTATCATAAAATAAAGTAAAATGTTTTTATTTAAAAATTTTAGTTTCGAATTTCTTACATTTTTCGGAAAAAAGTATCCATCTTTAATTATTTACATTTTTGATTTCTTTCATTAAAAATTTCGGAATATGGTCAAATATGATGCTCCTTTTTACATTTGCACTTTGCTCCCAACATTGTCTAACTCACAAACTTCATCCGTCAAACTTTCCTTAGTTGAAAGGATACGTTAACCCGATGTAGAGCTACGGAAGAGCGAAGACACTGATTGATTGACCACCGGTCGCCGTAGCGCATATATAAGGTCAGTTTGAGCGGCAAAATCCAAGGTGGCTAAGGAGAGATAGATATCATCTGGCCAACGAGAAGTAGATTTGTCTCACTAACGATAATTTGTGATCGCCGGAAGTGCTATTGTGTCGTAAGGTGTTTTCCTGAATGAACTGATATGGGATACATTAATTGGCGCTATGAATTCGGAAGCCATTTATTGGACTATTAAGTTTAATATCTTGACTCGTGGGTAGCTAAACGTAGTATTTTAATATTAATTTAATGCAAATGTTTATATGATGAAAGTTCTTGAAGATGGCCTATTGGAATTGGACTGAAAACGTTTGAATTGGAATTGGACTGAAAACGTTTGAAACGTTAGGTAATGAAATACCTAATAATATTAAACAGAAAAAATAAATATATTTAATAAAAATCTTTGTTTTAACGAATGTACAATGTTGCGGCTTGGTAAATACGTCATCACTGAAATGAAAATCAGTTTAGCATAGGGAAAATCGGGGAATTACACCTCAAAACGGGAAATTGCACAGCGGTGTTATTGTGAATCGGCATAAATTGAACCGGCATAAACCGAGGGCTACCTGTACATTCCTTGCATTTTTTTTTCATGACAGACATTTGAATATGATGATGACATATCATGATGTAAAAATAACCCCAAGATAAAACCAGTTCAAGGTGTCATTGGTGGAAAATCATGTGCAGAGAGGATATTCACTGCATCCTTTCTGCATATGATTTTCCACCAATGACTGCATAACATATAGTTTTGTTACTTTTGAAGGATGCCATCTTTATAGGAGATGATGTGTAGCAATAGGTGGGCAACAGATGATTATTGTTGCCAGGTCTAATGATTTATCTCCAGATTTGGCAATGTTTTAAGCCAGTTGACAATTTGACGACAATTTTTTCAATTTGGTAATTTTTCTATACTGTTATAAATTTATTCAAGGTGTGTTCAATTTTTTCCTAAAAATAGGACTGGAGTCAGACCTAGGCAAACTAGACAATTACAATTTCCTAGGACTCAGATCTTAAAACTGTCTTGATTAGTGAACAAGGTGAATATTCTCTAAACCAATGAGCTTTCAGGCTTTCATTTATTACTAACACCTATAGAAAGTATGGATAAAAGTGATTGGTTGGAAAATTATTAGTTTCATATTTTATTAGCAGAATTCAATATCATATCATCTCTAATTGTTTTATAAATATTCAGAATTTTATTAGTTATCATTTATCATGACTGACTGATATCAAAAAAAATATTTTTTAACTCAGTTGTGAGGCCTTTGTCAGTTGTAAAATATGCGATGGTCATATACAAAAATATTTGTATTTTCTATGGCATGACCTATTTCATGTATAAATGCAACAGATAACATACATAAGGTGCATCCCAAATAATTATTAACATAGTTTTTTAAAAATGTTAAAATTTTATGTTAACTAGATTTTAAAAAATGTTGTTTTTAATCATGTTTAATAAATGAATGAAATGGTACAAAGTTTATCTTCCATATTTTTTTTTAAATTAGCAGAAAGAAATCTTAAACTGTTTCAAAAAGTTATCAATTGTTTGTTAAAAATACTTTCTAGGAAAATATATGCACATCATATATATATATATACACACATATATATATAGTTCCTCTATAATCATATGAAAATATTTGACACATTTGAAGCATTGGAAAATTGTTGTTATGGGTAAAAAATATGATTTAAGTGATTGTGAAAAAGACAAAATTGATGCCTGGACAGTTGAAAGCATTTCCCAAAGTGAAATAGCTCTAGGATTAAATAGAGCTAAGTCATCAATAAGAAAATTTTTGCAGCAGTAAGGAAGTTCAACAGGAAAATCAAATTCTAGACAAAAAACAAAAGTGACTGCTTGACAATAAAGGATATGGTTTCTTTTGCCAATTTTTCAATTGGAAAAAAAATGTGTGTTTCAAAATCAATTGCTGATTGCATTTTGTTGAAATCTGGAAAAGCTAAATTCAAAAGAGCAAAGAGAAGACCTTATCTTAAATTACAACAAAAAGAGGCAAGGTTTACCTGAGCCAAAAATCATATTGCCAGGAAAAATATTAAACTTTTGGATTTGCCTGCATTAAGTCTCAACATAAATGCAATATAAATTTGTGGGAATCATTGTGAATCACATTTATAAGGATGGTCAACAATTTTCTAATGTTACAGACTTGAAAACTGCAATTCATGATGCTTGGAACATAATTTCTGAAAGAATTGAAAATTTAATTAAATGTATGAAATATTGGGTATTTAATTAATTTGGCAAGTTTATTTGTTACTAATTCTCATTTTTTATATGCATTTCACTTAATTCACTTCAGTTGATAATTTTTTGGACAAGGTAAGATTTTTTTCTGTCAATTTAAAGCAAAATATATGGAAGATACAACTTTGTAGCATTTAATTTGTGTAATAAGCATGATTAAAAACAACTTTGTTTTTCATCTAGATAAGATAACTGACAATATTTTTTAAAATTTCAAAACGTGTTGATAATTATTTGGAATGCATCTTACATACATACATATGTACATACATACATATATACATAGTATAGCATGTTACTCTAAATGTTAGATACAAAAAATGCAAACTTGCTCAGTTTTTAATGTGTTTATTTCAGTTTGAATTTGAGAGTTTTTACTAAGAACTAACTGGTATCATACAAAAAACAGCAAGTTTTATAAAATTTTTTATAAAGCAAGTTTTATAAAATTCAATACTATCTTAATTACATTTATGTTTTGTATTTATGTAATCTGAGCATTATTTCTGTTTGGCAAATGTGTTTATTGTAACATCCTCATTAAATATACACTTCTTGCAATATTACTTAAATTAAGTAATTAATATAAAGAATAAAAATTAATTAAAAAATTTTTCAGCTTTGTCTGCATACCAGAAATATCGTGCATTAGTAGAAGACCATTGGAAGGTAAGAGTTTTGTTTAAATTATTTGTTAGTAGTGTGGTATCAAGTTATTTAAAATATCTTTAGACTGCTTTGATTTGGATATTTATAATACCAGTATTTTAAAAAATACTGGTAATATTTAAAAAATGTAAAATGAATCATTGTTATTGTCTAAATTTTAATCTTTGACAAGTATAATTCATTTTTATTAGTATTTAACACTTGTCAATAATCCATATATACTAATAATTATTACTATTATTACAAATATAATGTGTATTTATAAAAAAAAGTACAATAATTAAATTTAGCTATGTTTTAGTGTTAAAAAATTTTTGCACTATAAATATCTGTATGGTGTAATGATTTTTCAATACATTGGAATCCAATTAATTTGAAATCTTTTATTTGAATGCATGTGTTTTTTTTATTACTTTCATACAGGAATTTAATGTTAATTTGATTTAATGAAAAATAGGTGTATTTTTTTAACTCAAATTGAAAATTCTGCATATAAGTTTTTGCATGTATTTATTGGTATATGCATGTATAATAAGCACCTGTAGAATAACATTGTGTATATTGACTGATAAACACATTATTCTGTATTGTGACATGACACTGATGATGTGTTTATTTGCTGACAAACACATTATCAGTTTCATTTGATCTCAACTGGTCAATGACAAATGTATCAGTCAACTTAGGAAAAATGCTAAGTGTCAGAGTGTTGAAATTGCAAGTTGTGTGAGGAAAAAATGGGCTCCACATGGAAGTATATTGATCAGCCATTTTCTGCAAAACTCAAAGGGAATTCTACAACTATTCTCACTTCCTCAGCTGTTTCTTTACAAATATAAACAAAACACCAAATGCTTGCTGAGCTTATTATTACTTTAATTTCAAACGTTTTCAGCCCAATTCCAATAGGCCATCTTCAAGAACTTATTATTCTACAATCGAATACAACTTTTGAATAAATTTTTTTTTTTTTCGAATTATTTGAAAAAAAATTTTTTGAATAATTTCGAAATATTTTGAAAATTTATTTGAAAGTTGTATTCGATTGTAGAATAATAAGTTCTTGAAGATGGCCTATTGGAATTGGACTGAAAACGTTTGAAATTAAAGTAATAATAAGCTCAGCAAGCGTTTGGTGTTTTGTTTATATTTGGAATTCTACAATTTGGGTACTGAATGTTATATTCTTAATCATCCTTGGGTCTCAACTGGCCCATGGGTGATTAAGAATTCTAATTCTGAGTTACACATGACACACAAGGAAATAGTAAAACACATCAATCTGAGCTTAGCATTTAAATGTAATCCTACAGTGTTTAGACTTAAGCAATGATAAGGTTCCACAAATTCCTGATTTGGGGATTTATTCCATACCCATCAAGGACCACCGTTTCTGCAGGAGGATGACATTATGAAGTGTGTAATGCCATAACATTGTAAATTCTATTTTTCTCTAATTATGTTTTATTGAAGAAATGAATTCTAAATGTAATGCTTTCTTCTGTAAAAAATATTGTATCAATAGTTGCACTGTAAGTGGCTATATTTTGAAGTTGAATTTATGTACAAGCCATAACATTTTAAGTGCCAAAGTGCAAGTCACATGACTTTTGGCACTTGAAACATTATAACTTAGATTTACATCATCATTTTGTTATTCCAGAAAATTTGTAACATATTGAGTTTTTTAGTATTTTATTGTGAAATTGAAATTCCTTCAAGACTTGAAGGAATTTATTTACTAGAAAGTTTTTTTTAATCTCCTGAAAAGTTTGTTTTTTGACATTTACAACATTTTGACATACATATTTCATATAGGTGCTACCTTACAAAACCTCTGGAAAGGATTAAGAAGCCAAATATGTTATTGTCAGGAGTCATAACAATATAGCTCTGTCATCATTTGCAAGCAAAAACAACAAGTTATCATGGGAAAATCTAAGATTACTGTATCAACCACTGATCTAAACAGCATAAAGTATATGGTGCAAATAAAAATCAACCTTAGTGACTCTAACATCAAATTTATTAAAATAAAAATGTCTTTGATCAGTTTGACTGAACATCTTCAGTTACTGAAACTTTAAAGAAAAGAACTTAAAATATATACAGTAGAGCATCGATTATCCGACTCAATTGAGGACTCAGGTTGGTTGGATAACTGAAAAAATCGGATAACCGAAAAGAATGAAAAAAATACATTTATTAGTATAGTATATTAGTATATCGCTATTAACCAACTTCGTGTTGAATTTTCATCTATGTTAAGCCTAACAAATTTTTTTTAAAATAATAATCGTTGCTATTGTATTGTTAAAAATTATTTTAAAATTATTTTATTGCTCACAAAACAAACCACTCATAATTAGAAAATTAAGTCTCATTTAAATACTGGCCTCCCTTCAATGGTCGAGCCAGTGTTGCCAGCTAAAACACGCAAAAATTTAACAAAAATAATATTAAAGTAGCTAAGACATAGCCAACTATTGTAGCGCCACATCACTAGCGGACATTTGAAATTTGCCAATTAGAACGGTCAGTTAACTGATGTGACTGTTAATCAGGGGTCAGATAATCAATGCTCTACTGTAATTTAAAAAATGGAACATAATGTTTGAATTTAAAAAAGGAACAAATTTCAAATCATTTTTTAAAAAATTGTATATCTCGAGTTTAGTTACTGAAACTTCAAAGAAAAGATGATCAGTCAAACTGATCGAAAATGTTTTTATCTTAAGTATGCTGCTGGATTTACAAAGATAGGTGTTTTTATTATAATAACAATAATAATAATAATAAGTCTGCTTCTCATGGTTTGATTGGTAATTTTGGCAGGTTAATGAAAACCAAGCCCTTGTTTTCTTATTGTTAATTGAGGAATCTGCGAGTGATGTGGCATGTTTGCAAAACAACAAACTTCTGTATATCTGATAGGTCAACAATTGGTGGCAGTTTCTTTAGATGTACAGTTAATGGTTTTGAAATTAGAGCTGTCACTGATATAATTATTGGTATTATAAATACTTCCTTATGCTTCCAAAGTTATTGAACTTTGTTTCTCAGTGATTGATATTTGAGAATTTTTGTTTGTTCTATTTTTTATAAGTTTTCAGTACAGTGGTACCTCAGGTTACGAACGCCCCAGCATACGAAATTTTCAGGATACGACATGAAATTCGAACATATTTTTGCTCCACGATACGAACAAAAACTCAC
>NW_019387813.1:0-9569 GCF_000671375.1 Centruroides sculpturatus | reverse complement strand
ATAATAAATATAATTACAACTTTTTTACAAAGAAAAATTCTTTGTTTCAGTCATTTCTCCTCTATCAAAGTTGCAGATCGTAACCAGGCTCGGGAAGCTGCAGTGAAGATGCACGCAGCTGCTAATCAGATATTCGGTGTGGTTCTGGCTCTGCGTGAAAGGGTGAATGAAGAAGCCAAATCAAGCCCAGCCTGTCCAAAGGACTTACTTCGACATCCTGAGAAAGAACCTGCGTCCAATGAGTGACACCACTAAACTCATAACTGCAAACTCAGCTAAGCTAAATAAAAAACCCTGCAAAAGGAAATCACAGCCTTCTTGTCACAGCTCACCAAACCAGGGGGTCCCACACCCTATTGCTGAAAAAACGATGAGCCTAATACAGGAGCACATAAACCCTAGAAAATTAGGCATAAGGAATAATCAAGTAAGACCCCTCCTAAGTGGGGAGTTAGCTATTCGGATGTGCGAGGACCAAAACGTTAAAATGCTACAATCCGCAATACAGAACAATAAGGAACTCACAAACAAAATAAAAGTGTCACAACGGAACAAAAGACAACCGAAGGTAATATTACTCAACGTGCCGCACGCACCGAGGACAACGAACTAACTGAGAACATCTTCGAACAAAATTTGCAATTACAAGAACAAACAACTCAAGAAGTGTATAAAAGGGAAATTAAGATCAACCATAGCTTCCACCCAAACGGCAACCCCCTCTTAAACATGTAATTCTCAATGTAACACCAAATATTAGAAATGCTTCAATCGTCCTCTAAAGTTCGTTTACAAAAGTCGCCTCCAAAGTGTGCTAAAATACTGTGCCTCTGTCGATATCAACATACGGATACATATCACGCTCAAGTTCTTGATTTATTTTAAACCTGTCGGATACCTCCCTCCGAAGACCTATTACCCGAACAATTCGAGTAAAAACTCGAAAAATCCCGTGTTGAAGTCATCGAGTCATCCATCCTCGACTTCTTTATAAGGTATTATCCACACGCGAGTCGTTTGTAAACTCTGTCTCTCGCATATATCGTGTATTCCTGCCCGTTAAAATATATTTTTATTGTTATTAATATGGAATCCGAGTGAATCACTTCCTAGTTTCTCTCTCCTCACCTCTACTCCGAATCCAACCGCCTACCCGCGACCGCTCGAGTGACGTAAAGTCGCGATTTCCGAGTCCTGCGAGACTCGGTGGTGTCACATCCTGACGCGGTGTCGAAGAGACACCGACCCTACGGACACAAAAGCCTAACTGCGAAAGACTGGGTCTTGTATGTACCAAGTCTTTGGCCTGGTATTTGGAATAATCTAATATATATCGTATGATTATCGTTTGTGGTAATACACATCTAAAGATGCAATTTGTGATTTTAAAGGTATGTTAAGTGCTACTTGTATAATTCATTATTTTTTAAATTCATACGTCGAATTGTTGTGTATGTAAAATTGGTTTTACATGTTTTAGTTGACTGAAGAGGACCGAAATGAAGCCCGAAACTTGTGTAAGAACGTGTATCAACGAATATTGAAATAAAAGAATGAATAGTGCCAAGTGATCGTTATTACGCTACATTGCGTTTATAAAACAACGATACGACACGGTTGCAAAACATGAAAGAAGAGGTTACCAAGTGCACTAACGGCAGAAAATCTAATATATTCATTCCGACATCGATTGGTTTATTTAAACATATCTTTATTGAGAGATACAATAATAATTTTATATCCTTCAACAATTAAATATATATATATATACTAGTAGCTCCGGACGCCCCCTAGTGGGCGTTCTATACAAATTTCCATGAGGCACGGTTCCTTTGACTTTTTTGTTCCTATCAATATGCTCTACAGCTCTGTTAAAGTCCGAATGGTAAGATTTACCCTCCGAATGAAGACGTAGCGAGCCCCCAAACCGTATACCCCTGTACCAACAATAAAGTCAAAGGAACCATACCCCTACTCGCGACCGTTTGCGAGATATAAGCTCCTAAAATAATAAATTCCTATTACAAATATACTGAATTATTTATATTGTTATATTGACCAAATAATAATGTATGGACCAAATGAATTATAATAATTTATATTGTTAATTTAAATCACAATTGAAAATTGTTAATTTGAATGTTTGAAATATGACACACGATAGGGGCGCCTCTAGTGTCCATTATCAAACGGTTACGCGGACGGACACCATTGAATGGGTTATATATATATATATATGGTCCATATGGACCTGTGTGTACATGTCACTATTTTCACTTTATTTCACTTTTTTACTATATTTCACTTTTCCGCCAAAACTACACATCGCACATGAATGGTGTTCGTATGTGGTAGTAGCCCCAAGTCTCCATTCGTGCACTATGGTGGTTGCGTCTCGATAGCTATAAGGGTGCGGGAGATATGGGNAATTCGAATTGGTTCGTTTATAGAACAATTGTAAACGTTCCAGAAAATTGATCAAATGGAAAATAGTTCGTTTAACTGGACGTAAAAATTCTCTAATTAGTCTGGAAACAAAGGACCTAATTCTTGCATTCTGTGAAAACGGGTAAGATTGGCTATAATGTAATTATCTGAATTTTCACTATCGTTACTTTTTGCTCACAAATAAAAACTCAGCGAAGCGAGTCCTTGCAGCTAGTCCAATATATAATCGAAACGGGTTGATAATAATAATTAATAATAATAAGCGCAGAGCCCAAACAATTAGGAGTTGAAAGTTGAAATTTGGTACACAGTTAGGGTACGTTAGGAAAACGCACAATAAGAAGGGATTTTTCGAAATTCCTCCCCACGGGGGTGAGAGACAGGATTAAGGCAATCGAATTGTTAAGAGCAACGTGCAACACGCAGATGCAGTTTTTTCGTTTTTGAGGGAAATCGAACATATTTTTAGACCCATCTGAAAATTTTCTAATTAGTCTGGAAACAAAGGGACCCAATTCTTGCACTCTGTGAAAACGGGTAAGGTTGACTGTGACGTAATAATTTTTATCTTAGTTATCGTTACATTTGCCCGATCAACGCCGGGCCCACTTGCTACTATATATAGGCTATATTTTTTTTCGATAAGAAAATTTTAACATTATTTAATTTAAAAAGATTTATTACTAAAAATTGTTTTTTCTCAAGTCCGGGCTTTCACCGTAATACTTCTATATAAATAGACGTCTTGAAAAGTGATTGGAAAAACTAAACTAACAACGAAAAACTATATGAACGCGATTTTAATTATAAATATTTGTACGCAAAGTTAAACAGATGAAAAGTACATGTGAAACATTTAAGTGAACTAAAACACAATAAATATAATTAATTATATGCATTTATTCAGATTTTATGTAAAAAAAAATACAGGTTAAATTACATGATATAAATGGAAACGAGTAACAACAGACCATTTAATATATGATAACAAAATTATAACATTATATCTATAATTCCTATAACAGAATAATGGCAAATATTCGAAAAAATAATATAAGTTGTTGTCTAGACTAAATAAACAATATAACCGTTATATTCTAATCATATAATACGGTACAAGTTAAAAATCAGTTATTTCTGATCCATATTTAATTCAACAAATCTCTCTGTTACTTCTGTAAAATTTGCCTTTTGTTTGAAACAAACGAAAGAATATAACAACGAAAGAACAACTGGAGTAAAAAATAAAGCGTGAAAAGCAGTTTCCATTGTGAGTAAACACACAACTTTCAGAAATGTAAGGACTGCGTACGAATCTTTATATATGAAAAGTATTCCTATAATAGTCGACAAAGTTCCTTGAATTATAGGAAAGCCAACATGATACAACGAATCCTTCATTCTATCCTTCGACGTTTTGCAATTTGACGTTACAAAAGCATACGCAATATGAGCCGGATAATTAACGCAAAATCCGACGCACAGAATCAAACTTATTAAAGATAATATATCTAAGTTAACTCCCCACAAGCTCATGTAACCCAACGTTTCTATCGTGGTAGAAACAACGCAAACTGCCACTACAAGAGAACAGAATATGTTCGGAATCACACAGAAAAAAATAATTGCGATCAATAACCCAGTCATCCAAAACAGTTGTTTAGCTAAGTCGTCGATGATTAGTCCTTGTTCTACTAGACTTGCAATTACAGAATGAATAATAACCGGGAAAGGTGCTTCAATTGCAATTTTAAAAAAATCATTCATTGTAGCAATCTCAATTTCTCTGTTATGTATATTTTTCGTGAGAACAAAAAATCGACTGCATGTAATCTCGGATCCATCCGGGCTGAATATCAAATCGTTTGATAATCGCTGGGCTAGTTTAAATCGTAGAAAAAATCGAAGTCCTTCCATGAAATCATCTTTGTTCGACATGTTGTAACCTCTCAATGCGTATTTTGCAAATGGATTTGTCTGAAATACTTTGTAATAATTTAGCCAAGAAACAGTTAAGCGAGAATCGGCAACGTGAGGATGAGATTCAAATCTTCTAAGGAGATCTTCCACTGATTTCTGAACGTTTTCGTCTGAATAATCGAGTGTTTTGTTAATGATTATGTGAACAGGAAAAGAGTATTCGGTAAAGTATTCGTAATATATTCGAGAACTTTGATATATTTCTGAATCGGATGGATACATATTCTGAAAATCTAATCCTTGTTTTATAAAACACACTCCAAAACATCCGCACCCTAAATTGATTAAATACAGAATCAATACAATCGCTTTCGTTGGTGTATAGGAGAGAATGACTCCCAGTTTATCTCTAATTATTCTCATTGAACATTCTTCATTTTTTTCGATTCCTTGAAAATCTTCTACTTCTTGTGCTGAAAAAGAATGAATATGGAAATTATGTGAATAATATATTCATTTAAACCAATGACATCTTTACATCTTGACTAAAGATTGACAAACGTGAAAACGTTTTATTGTATTAAATTAACTTAATGATTATTGTAATCACATTTTTAAACAAAATTTTTAGAAAGTAAAAATTAGATGATAATTCTAGTTGCTTTTGTCTTAACTCTAAATATAATTAATATAATTCGTAAGTAGAATCATGCTCTACATTACAGAACAGTTTCTAAAACATATAATGTAGACCTGTATGCTAACAATACACATATTTATGCCGAAGATTACGGGAAATGACGTTAAATATTTGACAAAAGGAATTGTCAATAAAATGATCGTGTGATAATCTGGATGAATCCCCAATCTTATTTACAAATTCCCTCCTCCAATAAACCCATATTAATTAATTTAACTTAATTTTCATATAAGTTATTCCAATTTTTATCGCTTTCTAAATATTTTAATATAACCTAAAAAGGTTACAAAATTTCAACATCCTGACAGCTTTCTCTATAACGCAACGTTTATGGAGAAATGAGGATATTTTGCTTCTTTCCTCCACCTCTTATCTTAAATTTTCCCAAACACCTGTCCGAATGACACGACTAAGCATCCCGTCAGATGATGCGCTTCTAAGTAAACGGATTGTGAAATATTCGGTAATAAAAGTGCGGGTTTCCCCACCCTCGAGGCAGTCCACAACTAAATGCACGATCAACATTAAGGACCTGACATAGGACCGGCAGATTATGCCATATCGACTCGTCCAGCATACTCCTCTGGCCACTGAGGGAACATGCTACGGCCTTACCATCAAACAGCGGTAATATGATTTATTGTAAACTTTCTTTCTCATACGGATTATAGTCTTAGTTTAACCATATGTTTTGTTTTGTTGTTTATTTACTTATCCTTGTTATTTTGGTCTTTTGTGATTAAATTGTTGATTTTTATATTACATGACCTTCTTAGTCTAGTATTTATTGACTATGCACAACCGAACCCCACACATTTTACCACTCGGATTCTGTTAAAATAAGCCATCCAGTGACAAAGTGAGCAGATCCTTCAGATTTGACGATTAGAGGGCCTTGACCCTCGTTTGTATTCTCGCAATCGTATACTAACGTACCACAATTAACTATAATCTAAAACTGATAAGTTTAGAAAATTACCACACGCTTTAAAAGTAATCGGATGAAGACTTTTCTCTTCTCTGTACCCACTCAACGCCATACATCCAGCGAAGAAGGTTATTTGAAATACGTAAGTGAAGAATATGCAGGTTGCACAGTAAATGCAAAAGATTTTTACGAGAAGGATTGGTGCTGTCATTCCAACAAAATACGAAAACAAATTAGTAATTGACGTCAAGGTGATTGACACCCCGGCTGCAGCAAACGTGTCTGCCATTCGCTTTTCTACACATTTATTGGAATCAGTAATTCTCCAACTGGCAATCAGCACAAAACTGTCATCCACCTCGGTAACTGTAACATAATAAAACACTCTTATTAGGGATTGTAAATTTACCGACTTTTTCATTTACCGGTCTACTGGTAAATTACCAGTAAATTTTTTTCTAGAAAAATAAAATGAAGGTGATAAAAATATAAGTTGTTTTGATTTCTATTTCACATTTTTTTATATCAAAGATATCAAATATAAAAAAATATAAAAAAAATTAAAGTGTTATTCTAAACAAACTATAATAATAATTTTTAGAAACAGAAATAAAATATTACAGAAAATTAAAAACACAACAGAAATAATATACAGGGTGTATTTATTATCTTGAAACAATAAAATAACTTAATTGGATCTCATTATTTTGAAAAAAGATATAGACAAAAGCTGTAGGGTATTGAGATACCAATCAATTGTTGACTTCATATGTGACCTTGACCTTGACCTTGACCTTGACTTCATTTGAAAGTCAACTTTGTTTTTTCAATGGAAACATATATTTTTTACTCCAGAAATAGAAAGAGCAGGAAATTTCACAATTGAATGTACTGGTACCTTTAAAATTATTGTCTAGGTCAACATTCAAGATTATTTTAAGGTTAAAATTATAAGCTTTTTCTAATGGGAAACCATACTTTTTATTACTAGAATAGGCAGGGAGGTAAAAGTTACATTTTTTCATGAGCTTATTACTTTGAATTTTAAAAACATTCACTACTTTTTGCCCTACCAAGGAATAACAGTGTGGATGTGGTAGTTTTCTGCTCTCTTTGAGGTGCTTATTTTTAGTGAATCTCCTTGCCATTCACTATTATCCACCTTGTTTTTGGTGAGTCACTTTAATTTTTACCATTGTTTGAGATGTTGGTTTTGAGGAAAATTTTATAACAAATGTTCAAAATGATGCTCTTTGATATTAATGCATTTATTGAGCCACGCTTACAATTATCAGACTTAAGATGACCTTCAGAAATAAAATTTGGAGTACTATAAAATTTGGTCATGGCTGATTGTGAAATTTCCCGTTTTTTCCATATAAATATAACTTTTACCTTCCTGCCTATTTCAGTAATAAAAAGTATGATTTCCCATTAGAAAAAGCTTATAATTTTAACCTTAAAATAATCTTGACCTTTGACTTAGACAATAAGGTCAAAAAAACATCCGATTGTGAAATTTCCTGCTCTTTCCATTTCCAGAGTCAAAAATATATGTTCCCATTGAAAAAAAAAAAAACAGACCTGATCTCTAAACGACCTTGAAGGTCAAGGTAAATGTAACATATGAGGTCACCAATTGATTAGTTCCTCGATACCCTACAACTTTTGTCTATATCTTTTTTCAAAATAATGAGATCTAATTAAGTTATTTTAATGTCTCAAAATAAAAAAAATATACCCTTATATACCTAATACCATTTTATTGATTACTATTTTTTAAAAATTAACTTTTCATGAAACTTAAATTATTTATAGTCTTATCTCCTAATTTTGACCTAACTTTTGTACAAAATAATCCAGATCCTGAGAATACCCTTTTTGATTCAACACTTGTACGAATTGCTATTAAATAATCAAATACTATTTGAATATACTCTCCCCGTACTGTTTCTCGTCGGAAGTATTCTAATTCTCTTTTTACTACAGTAGAGCCTCGATTAACCGACACCTCGGATTAACCGACCGTCCTAGTCCGCAAATTTCAAATGTCCGCTAGTGATGTGGCGCTACAATATTTGGCTATGTCTTGGCGACTTTAATATTATTTTTACGTGTTTTAGCTGGCAACATGGCTCGACCATGAAAGGGAGCCAGTATTTAACGAGGCTTAATTTTCTAATTTTTAACGATACAATAGCGACGATTATTTTTTTAAAAAATTTTTGTTAGGCTTAACATGGAAAAAAATTCAACGCAAAGTAGGTTAATAGCGATATACTAATATACTAATTACATGGGATATAATAATATATTACACTAATAATGGATTTTTTCAAACTTTTCGGTTATTCAACTTCTCAATTATCCGACCAACTTCAGTCCCCAATTGAGTCGGATAATCGAGGCTTTACAGTATTTGATTCCAATCTTTCGTGTTTTTTGCTTGTGGAACTGACACTTCTTCACATTCTGTTTTTTGCTTGATAAGGTCATAGAGTTTCTGCTTCATTGATAATTCGAAATTAGGTGTAGAAGTATCAATATTTTCGTTATCTGACGTTGAATTGGAATTTAAATCAAAATCATTTCAGTGACTCTGACTACTATCAACAATAATCAAAAGCATTGTTGAAATACTTTCTGTCAAATAGTGTAATATGTCTGATTTAACAGTCTCTTTTTTACTTCATGCTATATATTAATATTTTTTTTAGTTAAATTATTAAAAAGTGTTTTGGTTGGTTAATTCATTCAACATAAATTTCAAAGTAACATCGGCTACATATAAACTAGTTTTATCATTGCAGTGTGTTTCTACGTCGAACTTAATGGATTGCAGGCTTAAGAGTATAATTGATAGTAATTTTATGTCTCTGTCATTGAAATCTAAGTCCAGTTTCAAATCTATTAGACTTTTTTGGACAGCATCTTTAAGTAATAAAAATCTTTCCAGCATCTTTAAGCTCGGTTCTACAATCTAAAATTAAAGAAAGTCCTTTTTCAATAATTTCTATGATATATTTTTGTAGTAATGTATTTTTTGTTGGCGATTTTCTAAAACGTTTTACGATCTGCCGTATTTTTGTAATTAAAGAATTTAATTCTGCATTTTGTAGAAGTAGTTTCTTGGTTTATTCTAAAATTATCGTATTTAATGTCCGAAGTATCAAAATCTAACTAAGAATCTGTAGTAAGTAGTGAATTAGCATTATATTTATCATCGTCCTGTACATCTGATGTGCTTATATTGTAAAAAACTTTTATAATTGCAATTTGCAATCCATGTAAAATACATAACTGATGGTTTTTATTGAGTAATTTAATCGTTTTCTTCATGACGGCAGCTCTGCTCGATGTTATGCATACAATATTTTTTCAAAAATATTTGAAATTCTTTTAATTTATTTTCTATTAAAATAGTTCACATACTTCAACACGTGCAGGTCAATAAATTTGACAAAATCCAAGATTCCAAAATTTACTATCACTTCCATGAATAATATTTGTACAGTAGACCCATATAAAACGAGTTCCTATAATTACGATTCCTATAAGACAGCGAAAAAATTG